>NW_026575464.1:0-2500 GCF_028641065.1 Leucoraja erinaceus
ACAACTAATAGAAATGCCTGTTGCCTTTGGCAGTTTTGGAGTTGGCGCAACCTCAGGCATGCATGCTTTCCTCCTATAAAAGTCGCGATAAACCTCCTGTCGAGCCGTTATCCCACTTGTGGGCTAGTTGCTGGACAAACAAGGAACGGCCACAGATTTAAGACCTGCTCGACTCTACCTGTTTCCAAGCTCCAGGGGAACAGCGCCGGATCTGGGGGGCATTGTACATCGAGGCTGTAACTGTCGAAAGAGTCGAAGAGCGGTGCGACTCAACGAGCGAATCGCAGGCAGTGAAAAAAGCTATGGCATGTGGCGTGGGCGGCGCACTCTGGCGACCTCGCTAATCACCTCGGTATCGGTAGTCTTTCACTACTCGGCCCCCTCAGCCGATAAGACGCGGCCCTTCTGCTTTCCTGTCATCTCTCTGTCTCACAGCCTTGTGACCACACACTCGGATGGTGTGGTGCAGGTTTTGGGTTCTCCAGATTTGAGGAAGGCATCTTGCTATTGGGGGAGTGCAGCTGTAGTTCACCAGGTTAGTTCCCGGGATGCGGGGCCTGTCATAAACGATATAGAATGGAGCAAGCTGGGGGCTTGTACACTCTGGAAGTTTTAGAAGGATGGAGGGTATCAATCATTTGAACCATATAGAGCCGTTTGCCTGCCGTATCTCCTAGCCGTCGTTTTACATTCTGGATCACAGCGCTAGAGGCAGGATATGTTCCCGATAAACTCAGCGGTGCAGCAATCATCTATGGAGCGAAGGAAATAGGCGACGTTTCGAGCCGAAACCCTTCTTCAGACTGAAGTCTGAAGAAGAGTTTCGGCCCGAAACGTTACCTATTTCCTTCGCTCCATAGATGCTGCTGCACCCGCTGAGTTTCTCCAGCATTTTTTGTGTAACCTTCGATTTTCCAGCATCTGCAGTTCCTTCTTGAACAACACGTTCCCGATGTTGGGGGAGTCCAGAACCAGGAGCCACACACAGTTTAAGAATAAGGGGTAAGCCATTTAGAACGGAGACGAGGAAACACTTTTTCTCACAGAGAGTGGTGAGTCTGTGGAATTCTCTGCCTCAGAGGGCGGTGGAGGCCGTTTCTCTGGATGCTTTCAAGAGAGAGTTTGATAGAGCTCTTAAAGATAGCGGAGTCAGGGGATATGGGGAGAAGGCAGGAACGGGGTACAGATTGGGGATGATCAGCCATGATCACATTGAATGGCGGTGCTGGCTCGAAGGGCCGAATGGCCTCCTCCTGCACCTATTGTCTATTGTCTATCGAAACCCACACGGTAACAGTGAGAGCGTGCGAACTCCACGCAGACAGTCAGCACCCGAGGGATTGAACCCAGGTCACTGGTGCCGTGAGGCAGTGGCTGTCCGAGCTGTTCCACTGTGATGCCCTCTCATATCTGCCTCCACCGCCACTCCTGGCGTGTATTCCAGGAACGCACCACCCTCTGCATAAAAAAAACCCTGCCCTGCAAAGGGTGGTGAATCTGTGGGATTCTTTGCCACAGACGGCTGTGGAGGCCACAAGTCAGTGGATATATTTAAGGCAGAGATAGATAGATTCTTGATCAGTACGGGTGTCAGGGGTTATGGGGAGAAGGCAGGAGAATGGGGTTAAGGAGGGAGAGACAGATCAGCCATGATTGAATGGCGGAGTAGACTTGATGGGCCGAATGGAGAATGAGTTACTGTAGATAGTAGTTCAGGACCGCTCTCTAGTTACTGAGAGGACGGTTCAGTTGCCTGATAACAGCTGGGAAGAAACTGTCCTTCAATCTGGAGGTGTGTGTGTTTTCACACTTCTGTACCATTTTGATGCAATAAATAGGAACTGCAGATGCTGTTTTATAGACAATAGACAATAGGTGCAGGAGGAGGCCATTCGGCCCTTCGAGCCAGCACCGCCATTCAATGTGATCATGGCTGATCATCCCCAATCAGTACCCCGTTCCTGCCTTCTCCCCATATCCCCTGACTCCGCTATCTTTAAGAGCCCTATCTAGCTCTCTCTTGAAAGCATCCAGGCAGAGAATTCCACAGACTCACAACTCTCTGTGAGAAAAAGTGTTTCCTCGTCTCCGTTCTAAATGGCTTACCCCTTATTCTTAGAAACATAGATAATAGGTGCCGGAGTAGGCCATTCGGCCCTCCGAGCCTGCACCGCCATTCAATATGATCTTGGCTGATCATGGCTTAAACTGTGGCAGCTCGTTCTGGACTCCCCCAACATCGGGAACATCGAGAGAGCTAGATAGGGCTTTTAAAGATAGCGGAGTCGGGGGATATAGGGAGAGGTGGGAACGGGGTACTGATTGTGGATGATCAGCCGTGATCACAGTGAATGGCGGTGCTGGCTCGAAGGGCCGAATGGCCTCTACTCCTGCACCTATTGTCTATTGTCTGTCGTCCAATGCCATTCCCTTCTCGGAGAAGAGGCAGGAGCGTGAAATCTCGGATGTCCAGCTACAATCCACTCCTGGATCAGCCTGA
>NW_026575464.1:7500-47064 GCF_028641065.1 Leucoraja erinaceus
GTACCTATTGTCTATGTTTCTCTGTTCTCCCTGTGACCGTGTGGCTTTTCTCCGGCCGCTCCGGTTTCATCCCACACTCCATATAACCATATAACCATATAACAATTACAGCACGGAAACAGGCCATCTTGGCCCTACAAGTCCGTGCCGAACAAGTCCGTCCCTTAGTCCCACCTGCCTACACTCATACCATAACCCTCCATTCCCTTCTCATCCATATGCCTATCCAATTTATTTTTAAATGATACCAATGAACCTGCCTCCACCACTTCCACTGGATTCCACACCGCTACCACTCTCTGAGTAAAGAAGTTCCCCCTCATGTTACCCCTAAACTTCTGTCCCTTAATTCTGAAGTCATGTCCTCTTGTTTGAATCTTCCCTATTCTCAAAGGGAAAAGCTTGTCCACATCAACTCTGTCTATCCCTCTCATCATTTTAAAGACCTCTATCGTCCCCCCTTAACCTTCTGCGTTCCAGAGAATAAAGACCTAACTTATTCAACCTTTCTCTGTAACTTAGTTGTCGAAACTCCCAAAGGCGTGCAGGTTTGTAGGTTAAATGGCTTCGGTAAAATTTGTAAATTGTCCCCCTAGTGTGTGTAGGATAGTCCTGGTGTGTGGGTGATCGCGGACTTGATGGGCCGAAGGGCCTGTTTCTGCGCTGTATCTCTAAACTAAACTAACACTGTCCTACGGCAGATAAAAAATGCTGGGGTAACTCAGCGGACAGGCAGCATCAATGGAGAGAAGGAATAGGCGACGTTTCGGGTCGAGACCCTTCTTCAGACACGTGGATTTGGACCCAAAAGCTGACAGACACACAAGGGTCCCGAACCGAAACGTCGCCCATTCCTTCGCTCCATAGATGCCGCCTCACCCGCTGAGTTTCTCCAGAATATTTTTGTCTACCTTTGATTTTTCCAGCATCTGCAGTTCCTGCCTGAACATCCCCTTCATCTATGTCTCTTATCAATTCATAAATGTTATGTTCTTTCCATAACACTATCCGACTCACACTAGGGACAGTTTACAAATTTACCCAAACCAATTAGCCTGCGGACTTGCACGTGTGGGAGGAAACCGGAGCTCACGGAGAAAAGCCACGCAGGTCACGGGAGGAGAACGTACAAACTCTGCACAGACAGCACCCGCTAGTCGGGATCAAACACGGGTCTCTGCGAGGCACCAACTCTACCGCTGCGCCACCGTTTCTAAGTCGTTCACGGACCCAGCCAGTCACCTGACACTTCCGCGGCACGGGAGAGCCTGTGTACAACGTGTACGTGGCGTGTGCGAGGGGTCGCCGCAGCCATTGTTTGAGTGCGCGCCCTTTAACCCCGTGCACTGCTGACGGCATGATTGTATCGTCTTTCCTCTGACTGGACAGCGCGCGATCAAAACCATTTCTCTGTTCGTTGGCACACGTGACAATAGAAACATAGAAACATAGACAATAGGTGCAGGAGGAGGCCATTCAGCCCTTCAAGCCAGCACCGCCATTCATTGTGATCATGGCTGATCGTCCCCAATCAATAACCCGTGCCTGCCTTCTCCCCATATCCCTTTACTCCACTAGCCCCTAGAGCTCTATCTAACTCTCTCTTAAATCCATCCAGTGACTTGGCTTCCACTGCCCTCTGTGGCAGGGAATTCCACAAATTCACAACTCTCTGGGTGAAAAAGTTCTTTCTCACCTCAGTCTTAAATGACCTCCCCTTTATTCTAAGACTGTGTGGCCCCTGGTTCTGGACTCGCCCAACATTGGGAACATTTTTCCTGCATCTAGCTTGTCCAGTCCTTTTATAATTTTATATGTTTCTATAAGATACCCCCTCATCCTTCTAAACTCCAGTGAATACAAGCCTAGTCTTTTCAATCTTTCCTTATATGACAGTCCCGCCATCCCAGGGATCAATCTCGTGAACCTACGCTGCACTGCCTCAATCACAAGGATGTCCTTCCTCAAATTAGGAGACCAAAACTGTACACAATACTCCAGATGTGGTCTCACCAGAGCCCTATACAGCTGCAGAAGAACCTCTCTACTCCTATACTGCAAATCCTGGACTAAATTAAACTAAAGTGGTGTGGTTTAGTTTAGACATACATCGTGGAAACAGGCCCTTCAAGCCATCGGGTCCATGCTGACCAGCTGATCACCCCGTACACTAACACTATCCTACACACTGGGGACAATTTCCAATTGACTGAAGCCAATTAACCTACAAACCCGTACGACTTTGGAGTGTGGGAGGAAACCGGAGCACCCGGAGAAAACCCACGCAGGTCACGGGGAGAACGTGCAAACTCCGCACAGACAGAATTCCGAATAAGGTATCATCTCATCCTTCTAAACTCCCGAGTATAATCATTGCAGAAGTACAATCGATCCACACACACGTCTAGCAGGTAGTGCAGGGAGAAAGCTAATAGAGAACAGAATATTAAATTACAGTTACAGAGGATGTTTAGTTTAGTTTAGTTTATTGTCCCGTGTACCGAGGTACAGTGAAAAGCTTTTGTTGCGTGCTAACCAGTCAGCGGAAAGACAATACATGATTACAATCGAGCCATTTACAGTGTACAGATTACAGGATAAGGGAATAACGTTTAGTGCAAGGTAAAGCCAGCAAAGTCCGATCAAGGATAGTCCGAGGGTCACCAATGAGGTAGATAGTAGTTCAGGACTGCTCTCTTTAAAGTTAAATAGATATAGTTCGAAAATCTCCAATGAGGTAGATGTGAGGTCAGGACTAGTTGGTGAGAGGACAGTTCAGTTCCCTGATAAGGGTTCGGCTCCGAAACGTCACCTATCCATGTTCTCCACAGATGCTGCCTGACCCGCTGAGTTACTCCAGCACTCTGCGAAACGTCACCTCTCCATGTTCTCCACAGATGCTGCCTGACCCGCTGAGTTACTCCAGCACTCTGTGTCTATCTTCACCCGCCAGCCAGCTTCACGAGACTGTTTAAGAAAGAACTGCAGATGCTGGAAAATCGAAGGTAGACAAAAGTGCTGGAGAAACTCAGCGGGTGCAGCAGGGTTTCGGCCCGAACTCTTTGCCTATTCTTTCCTTCAGGGTCTCATCCCGAAGACATTACCACTGATGTGTCTACCCTCCCTTCTCTCTCCTTGATGCTCTCTTCCCTCTTCGCTGAGTTACTCTCCGAATCTCTGACCCCTCTCTCCCGTCATCTCTTTCCCCTTCTCTTTCTCCCCTCTCTCATCTCTTCTCCCTCCGCTCTCCCTCTTCTCCTGACCCTGCTTGCCTCCTCCTCTCTCTATCTCTCTCTCACTCTCTTTCTCTTCGATTCCTTATCTCCCTCCCCTCTCTGCCTTTCTTCGTGCTCCCTTTTCCCCTCCTGCCCTCTCTCTCCTCCCTCCTCCCATCTCTCCCTCTCCTCTCCCTGTCCCTCTCCTCTCCTCGCTCTCTCTCCCCTCTCTCCTTCCTCTCGCCCTCCCGCTTCTCTCGCCCCCCTCTCCTTCTCTCTCCCTCCTCTCCCCCCTTTCCCTCCCCCTCTTCTCTCTCTCCCCCGCTCCTTCTCCTCTTCTCTCCCACCCCTCCTTCTCTCTCCTTCTCTCCTCTCCCCCCCTCTCTCCCCCTCTCTTCTCTTCCCCCTCCTCTCTCTCCCTCCCTCCTCTCTCTCCCTCTCCTCTCTCATCTCCCCATCCTCTCCTCTCCTCTCTCTCTCTCCTCTCCCTTCCCCCTCTCCCTCTCCCCTCCTCCTCTCCCCCTTCTCTCGTCCCCTGCTCCTCCCCCTCTCCTCCCCTCCCTCCCTCTCCCCCCCCTCTCTCTCCCCATCTCTCTCTCTCTCTCTCCTCTCCCTCTCTCCTCTCCTCTCTCCCTCTCCTTTCTCTCTCTCCCCCCCCCCTTCCCTCCCTCCCCCTCCTCCCCCCTCCCCCTCTTTTCTCCTCTTCTCTCCCCTCCTCTCCTCCCTTCTCTCCCCTCTCACTCCTCCCCTCTCTCTGCCCTCCCTCCTCCCCCTCTCCCCCCCCCTCCTCTCCCTCTCCTCTCCCTTCCTCTCCTCCCCTTCTCCTCCTCGCCCCCCTCTCTTCTCTTCCCTCTCTCCCCCCCCTCTCCCTCTCACTCCCCCCTCTCTCCCTCTCCTCCGTCTTCCACGCTCCCCTTCCCCACCCCTCCCCACCCTCTCCCCCTCCCTCCCCCAGGCCCCTTTCCCCCTCCTCTCCTCCCCTCTCTACTCGTCTCCTCTCCCCCCTCTCCCCTCTCCCCCCCCCCTCCCCTCTCCCCCTCTCCCCCCTCTCCTCTCCCTCTCCCCTCTTCTCTCTCTCCTCTGCCTTCTCTATCCTCTTCCTCTCTTCTCTCCTTCTCTCCCTCTCTCCCTTCTCTTCCTCTCCACTCTCTTCTCTTCTCCCCTCTCTCTCTCCTCTTGTTTCTCCCCAGCCTCCTTCTTCCCCTCCTCTCCCCTCCCCTCCTCCCCCCACTCTCCGCTTCTCTACTCCCCCCTCTCTCCTCCCCCGCCCCCTCCCCTTCTCCCCCCTCCTCTCTCCCCCCTCCCTCCTCCTCTCTCCTTCCCCTCTTCTCCCTCTCTCTCTCCCCTCTCTCCCCCCTCCCCCTCTTCCCTCTCTCTCTTCCCTCTTCTCTCCCTTCTCCTTTCCCCCCTCTCCCCTCTCCGCCCCTCCCCCTCCCCCTCCCCTGTCCCTCCCTCTCCTCCTGACTCTCCCTCTCTTTACCCCCCCCTCCTCTCCCCCCTCCTCCTCCCTCTCCCCCCCCCTCTCTCCTCCCTCTGCCTCTCTTCCTCCCCCTCCTCATCCCCTTCTCCCCCTCCTTTCCTCCTCTCCTCCCCTCTCCTCCCCGCTCCCCCTCCCCTCTCTCTCTCCCTCTCCCCCTCCTCTCTCCTAATCCTCTACCCCCCCTCCCCTCCTGCTCCCTCCTCCCCTCTCCTCCCCTCCCTTCTCTCCCCCTCTCCCCACTCTCGCCTCTCCCTCCTCCTCCCCGTCCCTCTCTCCCCCCTCAATCCCCCCTCTCCACCCCTCCTAGTCCCCCCCCCCCTCCCTCCCCTCTCCCCCCTCCCCCTCCTCCCCTCCCTCCCCCCTCCCCCTCCCTCCCCCTCTCCCCCCTCTTCCCCCCTCTCCCCTCTCGCCTCTCCCCCCATCTCCCCCTCGTCCCCTCTCCCCCTCCCGTCCGTCCTCCCCTCACCGCCCCTCCCGCCTGATTTCCCCCCTCCCCTCCCCTCCCCTCCCTCCCTCTCCCCCCTCTCCCCTACTTCTCCCCCCTCCCTCTCCCCTCTCCCCCTCCCCCCTCCCCCCCCTCCTCCCCCTCCCCTCCCCTCTCTTCCCCCCCCTTCTCTCTCCCCCCCCCCTCCCTCTCCTTCTCTCTCTCCCTCCTCCTCCCCCCACCTTCCCTCTCCTTCTCTCTCTCCCTCCTCCTCTCTCCCTCCAATTATCTCTCATTCTCCCTCTTCTCTATTTCTCCTTCTCTCGATCCCCCTCCTCCCCCCTCTCCCTCTCATCCCGTCTCTCTCCCCCTTCCCTCTCACCTCTCCCCTCTAGCCCCCTCTCCCCTCTCCCTCTCTCCCGCTCTTCCCCTCTCCCCCTCCCCCTCTCCCCTAGCCCCCCCTCTCCCTCTCTCCCTCCCCTCAGCCTCCCCCTCTCCCCCCTCCCCGTCAAACCTGCGACCCAACCCCATCACCCAGTTCAGCAAGGACCAGCACATTGACTATCTCACCGGCCGAGTGTGGATTGGCTTCTGGCTGATGTTCATTGTCCTCATTGCCGTGGCGTTGGAGGGCAGCTTCCTGGTCCGATACGTCACCCCCTTCACTCAGGAAATCTTTGCCTTCCTCATCTCCGCCATCTTCATCTACGAGACCTTTAAAAACCTCTTGATAGTAAGTACAAAGGATGTCGCCGCGACCCCTTCGTGGAGAGATACGCAGACACAGCGCGGAAACAGCGCCCTTCGGCCCACCGAGTACACGCCGACCAGCGATCGCCCCCGTACGCTTGTGGGCCTGTCCAGGACGGAAATCGCTATCAAAACATGGGGGGGACACAATTTATTGCCGGCTGCGCACGCGCATACTCACACACGCGTGAGGCTTCAGCCGTGGGCCCTGTGGACGGTAACATCGGGAACTGACTCCCAACTCCAGCAACGGCAGCTTCGTCCGCCCCGAATCGTGGGGCTTGAATCGGCCTTGAATCAGTTTGATTTTAAGCCGCGCCGGGCGATGAAAGGCCCCGCGAACTGGCCGATTCAGCACTTAAAAAGCGTCTGATGAAAACATGGGGGGGATTGTCCCCCACCTCTCAAAGCATGGTGGGGGGGGGGGGGGGGTGTCTGCAACCCCGTCCCCCCCAGGATTTCCGCCCCATGGGCCTGTCCCACTTAGGCGATTTTTTTCGGCGCCTACCGGCACCCGCCATAGGTCGCAGCAGGTCGCCGAAAATGTTCAACATGTTGAAAATCCAGCGGCGACCAGAACAAGGTACGACTCTTTAGGCGACTACTCACGACCGTACAGGCTTCACCCCGCCACATGCTATGGTCGTGAGTCGTCTTCTCAGTTGCCCAAAGAGGTGTAGCGTCTTTCTGCTCGCCGCTGGATTTTCAACGTGGTGGACATTTTTGACGACCCTCAACGACCTGTGCCGAGTGCCGGCAGTCTCCGAAAAAGTCACGTAAGTGGGACAGCCCCGTAACACTATCCTACACACACTGGGGGTAATTTACAATTTCTACCAGAGCCAATCAACCTATAAACACTTACACGTCTTAGGAGTTGGGATATTATACTAGTTGTATACAGTTGTGCAAGAGCATGTGCAAGGCACTATACAAATGCTAGTTTTTTTGTATCTCAGTAGGGAACCAGACGATCTCGATGTCTCATCTCTAAGATGTTATGGTACAATTAGCGAATTTGGCCTTCATAACAAGAGGAATTGAGTATCGGAGCAAAGAGGTCCTTCTGCAGTTGTACAGGGCCCTAGTGAGACCACAACTGGAGTATTGTGTGCAGTTTTGGTCCCCTAATTTGAGCAAAGGACATTCTTGTTATTGAGGGGAGTGCAGCATAGGTTCACCAGGTTAATCCCAATCATATGCTGAGAGAATGGAGCGGCTGGGCTTGTAAACTCTGGAATTTAGAAGGATTAGAGGGTATCTTATTGAAACATATGCTGCACTGCCTCAATCACAAGGATGTCCTTCCTCAAATTAGGAGACCAAAACTGTACACAATACTCCAGATGTGGTCTCACCAGAGCCCTATACAACTGCAGAAGAACCTCTCTACTGCTATACTGAAATCCTCTTGTTATGAAGGCCATCATTCCATTAGCTTTCTTCACTGCCTGCTGTACCTGCACGCCAACTTTCAGTGACCGGTGTACAAGGACACCCAGGTCTCGCTGCACCTCCCCCTTACCTAACCTAACCCCGTTGAGATAATAATCTGCCCCCTTGTTTTTGCCACCAAAGTGGATAACCTCACATTTATCTATATTATACTGCATCTGCCACGCATCTGCCCACTTACTCAACCTGTCCAGGTCACCCAGCAACCTCCTAACATCCTCTTCACAGTTCACACTGCCGCCCAGCTTTGTGTTATCCACAAACTTGCTAGTGTTGCTCCTAATTCCCTCTTCCAAATCATTAATATATATGGTAAACATTTGCGGCCCCAACACCGAGCCTTGCGGCACTCCACTTGCCACTGCCTGCCATTCTGAAAAGGACCCGTTCACTCCTACTCTTTGCTTCCGGTCTGCCAACCAATTTTCTATCCATGTCACACCCTACCCCCAATACCATGTGCTCTAATTTTAGTCACCAGTCTCCCGTGCGGGACCTTATCAAAGGCTTTCTGAAAGTCTAGATACACTACATCCACTGGCTCCCCTTCATCCATTTTACTTGTCACATCCTCAAAATAATTCCAGAAGATTAGTCAAGCAAGATTTCCCTTTCATAAATCCATGTTGACTTGAACTAATCCTTTTACTGCTATCCAATGCCCCATTATTACCCCTTTAATAATTGACTCCAGCATCTTTTCCACCCCCGGTCAGGCTAACTGGTCTGTAATTCCCCGTTTTCCCTCTCGCTCCTTTCTTGAAAAGTGGGATAACAATAGCTGTCCTCCAGTCCACAGGAACTGATCCTGAATCTATTGAACATTGGAAAATGATCACCAATGCGTCCACTATTTCTAGAGCCACCTCCCTGAGGACCCTGAGATGCAGACCATCAGGTCCAGGGGATTTATCATCCTTCAGTCCCATTAGCCTACCCAATACTATTTCTCGCCTAATGAAAATGTCTTTCAGTTCCTCTACCCCCTTGGATCCTCTGTCCTCCAGTACATCTGGGAGATTGTTTGTGTCTTCCTTAGTGAAGACAGATCCGAAGTACCTGTTCATCTCTTCTGCCATTTCCTTGTTCCCCATAATAATTTCACCTCTGTCTGCCTTCAAGGGACCCGCATTTGACTTTGCTACTCTTTTCCCCGTAACATATCTAATGAAGCTTTTACTGTCCTTTATATTCCTGGCCAACTTCCCTTCGTACTTCATCTTTTCAGCCCGTATTGCCCGTTTTGTTTCCTTCTGTTGTCCTATGAAAGTTTCCCAATCCTCTGGCTTCGGATACAGTTTAGGGTTACAGTGTGGAAACAGGCCCACCGGGTCGGTGCCGACCAGCGATCCCCGTACACTAACTCTATCCTACACACTAGGGACAATTGACAATCTACAGGGGGCCAATTAACCTTCTAACCTGCACGTCTTTGGGTTGTGGGAGAAAACTGACCGCGGTCACAGGGAGAACGTAAAACTCCGTACAGACAGCACCCGTAGTGGGGATCGAACCCGAGGCCCTGGCGCTGTGAGGCAGCAACTCTACCGCTGCGCCACCATGCCGCCCTAGTGATTCTGGGATCTGTTCTGACATCCATCTGCATTGGTCCCCTTGGTGACCTTCTCCCTCTAAACGAAACGCAACTCAACCCAACCCAACCCAACGCAACTCAACCCAACCCAACCCAACCCAACGCAACTCAACCCAACCCAACCCAACCCAACGCAACTCAACCCAACCCAACCCAACCCAACCCAACCCCAACCCAACCCCCAACCCAACCCCAACCCAACCCAACCGCACCCCAACCCAATCCAACCCAACCCAACCCCAACCCAACCCAACTCCCAACCCAACTCAACCCAACCCAACCCAACCCAACCCAACTCAACCCAACCCAACCCAACCCAACCCAACCCAACCCAACGCAACTCAACCCAACCCAATGCAACCCAACCCAACCCGACTCAACCCAACTCACCCCAACCCCAACCCAACCCAACCCCAACCCCAACCCCAACTCACCCCAACCCCCAACCCAACCCAACCCCAACCCAACCCAACCCAACCCAACCCAACCCAACCCAACCCAACTCACCCCAACCCAACCCAACCCCAACCCAACTCATTCCCCAACTCAACCCAACCCAACCCAACCCAACTCACCCAACCCAACCCAACCCAACCCAACCCAACCCAACTCAACCCAACCCAACCCAACCCAACCCCCACCTCAGCCCCAACCCAACTCAACCCACATAAACCCAACTCCTCAACTCAACCCAACCCAACTCAACCCAACTCAACCCAACCCAACTCTCTCTAGGTCTTCGCCGCCCACCCCCTGCTCAAGTCCTACCCAGTCTTCCCGGAGCTGGAGGGCAACGTGACGAAGGACTTGGTCGTCATTATGCAACCCAACACGGCGCTGTTGTCCCTGGTCCTGATGGTGGGGACCTTCTTCACTGCCTACTTCCTGAGGAAGTTCAGAAACAGCCGCTTTCCCTCGCAGGAAGTGTGAGTATTTAGCCGCGACGCAGCCCGTTCATTGTCGCGTGTACCTGGGGTGGGGCGGCGTGAAATGAGTTGTTTTTGCACACAAAGTACACAAAAGAGTTGTCACAATAGCCCAGACAAAGTTAGAAAGATTACTCCCTCCTTCCTCTTCCCCACTCTCCACCCCCCCCCCCCCCCCCCCACAATGGCAGGTCCCCCATTTGTCCTCAGCGCCCCACTGCCCCCTTTTGTTCTTAATGCCCATCCCCCCCCCCCCCCCCCCCCCCCACACCATGACCTATCCATCTCTGTTCCCGGCAACTTCTCTGCCCCAAAACCTCTCCAACTTTGCAAAGCTGCTGTGCTGGATAAAATCGAAGCATTTAAGCTTGTAATGACAGTATTTTCTGGGTGATAGGGGTGGGTGGGGTGGGGGCACACTCTCTGCCCACCACAGGGAGTTGTGAGTCTGCCTCAGAGGGCGGTGGAGGCAGGTTCTCTGTATGCTTTCAAGGGAGAGCTAGATAGGGCTCTTAAAGATAGCGGAGTCAGGGGATATGGGGAGAAGGCAGGAACGGGGTACTGATTGGGGATGATCAGCCATGATCACATTGAATGGCGGTGCTGGCTCGAAGGGCCGAATGGCCTCTACTCCTGCACCTATTGTCTATTGTCTATTGTCTCCCTCCTGCCCCAGCATGGTCCCAAGCAAAAGTGACCTAAAACCAGGCCCAAGATCACTGCGAGCCTTACAGTCCGAGTGCCGTACAGCACGGAAACTGGCCCTTTGGCCCAAATTGCCCGTGCAGACCAGGCCCTGTTCCTGTGCTGTGCTCTTCTGTGTTTAGACAATAGATAATAGACAACAGGTGCAGGAGGAGGCCATTCGGCCCTTCGAGCCAGCACCACCATTCAATGTGATCATGGCTGATCATCCACAATCAGTACCCCGTTCCCACCTCTCCCTATATCCCCTGACTCCGCTATCTTTAAGAGCCCTATCTAGCTCTCTCCTAAAAGTATCCAGAGAAACGGACTCTGAGGCAGAGAATTCCACAGATTCTGTGAAAAAGCTTTTCCTCATCTCCATTCTAATTAACCATATAACCATATAACAATTACAGCACGGAAACAGGCCATCTCGGCCCTACAAGTCCGTGCCGACACAACTTTTTCCCCTTAGTCCCACCTGCCTGCACTCATACCATAACCCTCCATTCCCTTCTCATCCATATGCCTATCCAATTTATTTTTAAATGATACCAACGAACCTGCCTCCCACCACTTCCACTGGAAGCTCATTCCACACCGCTACCACTCTCTGAGTAAAGAAGTTCCCCCTCATGTTACCCCTAAACTTCTGTCCCTTAATGGCTTACCCCTTATTCTTAAACTGTGTGGCCCCTGGTCCTGGACTCCCCCGACATCGGGAACATGTTTCCTGCCTCTAGCGTGTCCAAACCCTTAATAATCTTATATGTTTCAATAAGAAACCCTCTCATCCTTCTAAATTCCAGCGTGTACAAGCCCAGCCGCTCCATTCTCTCAGCACATGACAATCCCGCCATCCCGGGAATTAACCTGGTGAACCACACTTGGAGATACAGTGCGTATGTGGGCACCTGTAGTCGGTTCTCTGGCGCTGTGAGGCAGCAGCTCTACCCGCTGCGTCACCGTGCCACCCTAATGTATGTTCTACGAAATTCCATCCAAAACTCCCTTTCCATCTGTGTTCCTTTTCCCCTGTCTCTCAACAACCTTCACTGGTTCCAATGGCGAGATAGAATACTTATTTACTAATCCCTCCATCTCTATCTCCCTGTCTCTGTATCTCTCTTCTACCCAGACAAGGTCGTGGCATTGCTCATAGAGTCATAGCATGGAAACAGGCCCTTCGGCCCAATTTACCCAAGCCGACCAACATGCCCCAACTACACTAGTTTTAATATAGGAGTAGAGAGAGGTTCTTCTGCAGTTGTATAGGGCTCTGGTGAGACCACATCTGGAATATTGCATCAGATGCAGTAAAGCAACAGAGCACATGATATTGGGGGCAGGGTGTTGACATGGATAGAAAATTGGTTGGCAGACCGGAAGCAAAGAGTAGGAGTGAACGGGTCCTTTTCAGAATGGCTGGCAGTGGCAAGTGGAGTGCCGCAAGGCTCGGTGTTGGGACCGCAAATGTTTACCATATATATTAATGATGTGGAAGAGGGAATTAGGAGCAACACTAGCAAGTTTGCGGATGACACAAAGCTGGGTGGCAGTGTGAACTGTGAAGAGGATGTTAGGAGGTTGCAGGGTGACCTGGACAGGTTGAGTGAGTGGGCAGATTAGGTTAGGTAAGGGGGAGGTGCAGCGAGACCTGGGTGTCCTTGTACACCGGTCACTGAAAGTTGGCGTGCAGGTACAGCAGGCAGTGAAGAAAGCTAATGGAATGTTGGCCTTCATAACAAGAGGATTTCAGTATCGGAGTAAAGAGGTTCTTCTGCAGTTGTATAGGGCTCTGGTGAGACCACATCTGGAGTATTGTGTACAGTTTTGGTCTCCTAATTTGAGGAAGGACATCCTTGTGATTGAGGCAGTGCAGCGTTGGTCCATGAGATAAATCCCTGGGATGGCGGGACTGTCATATGAGGAAAAATTGAAAAGACCAGGCTTGTATTCACTAGAGTTGAGAAGGATGAGGGAGGGGATCTTATAGAAACATATAAAATTATAAAAGGACGACAAGCTAGATGCAGGAAAAATGTTCCCAATGTTGGGCGAGTCCAGAACCAGGGGCCACAGTCTTAGAATAAAGGGGAGGTCATTTAAGACTGAGGTGAGAAAACATTTTTTCACCCAGAGAATTGTGAATTTGTGGAATTCCCTGCCACAGAGGGCAGTGGAGGCCAAGTCACTGGCAGGATTTAAGAGAGAGTTAGATAGTGCTCTAGGGGCTGGTGGAGTCAAGGGATATGGGGAGAAGGCAGGCACGGGCTATTGATAGTGGACGATCAGCCATGATCACAATGAATGGCGGTGCAGGCTCGAAGGGCCGAATGGTCTCCTCCTGCACCTATTGTCTATGTTTCTATGTTAGTCCCACCTACCCACATTTGGCCCATATCCCTCTAAACCTTTCCTGTCCTTGTACCAGTCCAAAAGTTCATATTCTTAGGTCCCCCTCGATCGTGGCTGACCATGGGTGTCTCCAGGGTGCTATTCCCTACATGGAGGATGCCCGCGTGTGACTTTGTTTAACGTGGGGAGACTGGTGCACAGACAGTCACCCCACGTGGGGTCCTTGACAGATCTGGGTCAGGATCCAGTGGCATGGAGTCCAAGACGACCGGAGACCCTTTTCTGCCGCAGCCTTCATCCGCCTTCCCAGCCGTTGTGACGTTAGCTCCACTAAGGTCAGCCATCGTCCTCTGCCTGTTCCACCGTTGAGGTCTTGGTTGGATTGCTCTTTGACAGAGACCTCCCCCTCGACCTTGCTGCCATGGGTGGCCCTACCAGGAGCACAGCTCCAGACGGCATCGCTCTCAGGATCTCAGGTCCACACGAGCTTCTCCACCACGACAAGGTGACCATCCATGGAGAAGAATGTCCATCAGTTCATTAGTTATAGGAGCAGAGTTAGGCCATTCGGTCCATCAAGCCTTCTCCACCATTCCATCTATCTCTCCATCTCAACTACATTTTCCTGCTTTCTCCCCATAGCCCATATGGGGTCTTCCCATAACTTTTAAATGGTGTAATAGTCCCTGCCTCAAAGACCTCCTCTGGCAGCTTGTTCCATACTTACATCGCCCTTAAGTACCTGTCCCACTTACTCGTGATATGGGGAGAAGGCAGGAACGGGGTACTGATTGTGGATGATCAGCCATGATCACATTGAATGGCGGTGCTGGCTCGAAGGGCCGAATGGCCTACTCCTGCACCTGTTGTCTATAGACTATTGACATGTAAAACATACTTGTGTAGGAAAGAACTGCAGATGCAGGTTTACACCAAAGGTAGACACAAAATGCCGGAGTAACTCAGCGGGTCAGGCAGCATCTCTAGAGAAAAAGAATAGGTGACGTTTCTGGTTCGAACTCTTCTTCAGAATGAAAGATAGATGGGGGGGGGAGGGAACTGAAGGCGAGAACTGGCCAGAGCCAAACAGGGCGGGCAACTGGTGACCTCAGGAAGGGTGGAGCCCACAAGGGTCTATTGTTGGCTGGGGAAGAGGTGACAATGACAGGGACACAACAGATAAAAGACATTCAGACAGGTGCATGAATATAGTGTGTAAGAAAGAACTGCATGGATATAATTGAAGGTGGACGCTAAAATGCTGGAGTAACTCAGCGGGTGAGGCAGCATCTCTGGAGAGAAGGAATGGGCGACATTACCAGTCGAGACCCTTCTTCAGACTGATGTTTTTAGAGTAGGAGGGAAGGAGGTATCACAGAGGGGGAGAAGATGTTTGCGGAGAGAGGAGGAGAACTTATTCAAAGTAGACATACCTCAAACAGATATCACAGTGGGGCGGACAAAATGGGTGAGAAGGAAATGCAGACGCTGGGATTTGAGGGATTTGGGCCAAAAGCAGGCAGGTGGGACTAGTGTAGATGGGACATGTTGGTCAGCATGGGCAATCAGTGGCTCACAGGGAAATCAATCATCTTTAACAATCAATCAATCAATGCATTAATCAATAAGTCAGCAGGATCAGGCAGCATATCTGGAAGACAAGGAATTATCCCTTTAAGAATAAGGGGTAAGCCATTTAGAACGGAGACAAGGAAACACTTTTTCTCACAGAGAGTGGTGAGTGTGGAATTCTCTGCCTCAGAGGGTGGTGGAGGCCGGTTCTCTGGATGCTTTCAAGAGAGAGCTAGATAGGGCTCTTAAAGATAGTGGAGTCAGGGGATATGGGGAGAAGGCAGGAACGGGGTACTGATTGGGGATGATCAGCCGTGATCACATTGAATGGCGGTGCTGGCTCGAAGGGGCGAATGGCCTACTCCTGCACCTGTTGTCTATTGTCTATTGATAGGCGACACCTTATGTTGGGTCCCGACCTGTAATGTCGCTTCCACAGATTAGTAAGGGTGTTCCTGATCAGTACGGGTGTCAGAGGTTACGAGGAGAAGGCAGGACTATGGGGTTAGGAGGGAGAGATAGAACAGCCATGATTGAATGGCGGAGTGGACTCGATGGGCCGAATGGCCTAATTCTGCTCCAATGACTTATGAACATGAGCTGCATGAGACCACTGCCCAGCCCATCACCAGCTCCAACCTCCCCACCATCGAAGGGATCGAACCTCAAAAAGGCTGCCAACATCATCAAAGACCCACACACCATCCTGGCCACACACTCATAGAAACATAGAAATTAGGTGCAGGAGTAGGCCATTCGGCCCTTCGAGCCTGCACCGCCATTCAATATGATCATGGCTGATCATCCAACTCAGTATCCCGTACCTGCCTTCTCTCCATACCCCCTGATCCCCTTAGCCACAAGGGCCACATCTAACTCCCTCTTAAATATAGCCAATGAACTGTGGCCTCGACTACCCTCTGTGGCAGAGAGTTCCAGAGATTCACCACTCTCTGTGTGGAAAAAGTTCTTCTCATCTCGGTTCAAAGATAGACACAGTGACAATAGACAATAGATGTAGGAATTGGCCATTCGGCCCTTCAAGCCAGCACCGCCATTCAATGTGATCATGGCTGATCATCCCCAATCAGTACCCCGTTCCAGCCTTCTCCCGCATATCCCCTGACTCCGCTATCTTTAAGAGCCCTAACTAGCTCTCTCTTGAAAGCATTCACCTTCTGTGGCAGAAGGTTCCAGAGATTCACCACTCTCTGTGTGAAAAAAGTTCTTCTCATCTCGGTTTTAAAGGATTTCCCCCTTATCCTTAAGCTGTGACCCCTTGTCCTGGACTTCCCCAACATCGGGAGCAATCTTCCTGCATCTAGCCTGTCCAACCCCCTCAACCATTGCCATCGGGAAGAAGGTACAGGAGCCTGAAAACTGTAACATCCAGGTTCAGGAACAGCTTCTTCCCTTCAACCATCATGCTATTAAACACAGTGTTTAAGAGGGAACTGCAGATGCTGGAGAATCGAAGGTTACACAAAAAAGCTGGAGAAACTCAGCGGGTGCAGCAGCATCTATGGAGCGATGGAAATAGGCAACGTTTCGGGCCGAAACCCTTCTTCAGACTGATCGGGGGCGGGGGTGGGTGGGGACAAGAAAGGGAAAAGGAGGAAATATGCTATTAAACACTACAGCACATAAGCCCTGAACTACAGTGGACTATTATCATTATTGCACCATATTTGTGATTTATCGAGTATGTGTGCATGTGTACACACACACACACTGTGAACTTTTATCTCCTGTTCTGTATTATGTTTACATATTCTGTTGAGCTGCAGGAAGTAAGAATTTCATTGTCCTATCTGGGACACATGACAATAAAACACTCCTGACTCTTGGTCACTGAGTTCCTTCAGCACTTCAATTCAATTCAATTCAACTTTAATGTCATCGCACAAATACAAGTATGAGTACAACGAAATGCAGTTTTGCGGCAGTCCGTAGTAGTTGTCCATAAAGAAATAATAAAAAATAGAAAGAGAGAAGATACAGAATAATCAAAAAATACAGAATAATCAAACAATGGGGACGGAGAGACTGGAGAAATCTATCGGCGGGACTCCGAGTTCAGCAATGTGATAGTGTTATTGTAGAAGCTGTTCCTCATCCTACTAGTACGTGACCTGAGGCTCCTGTACCGCCTCCCTGATGGGAGGAGGGCAAACAGTCCATGGTTGGGATGTGAGGAATCTTTGATGATCTTCCCAGCCCGTCTCAGACACCGTTTTCGGTGGAGGGCATCCATGGCAGGGAGCGGGGCATCGATGATGTACTGAGCGGTTTTCACCGCCCGTTGTAGTGCCTTCCTGTCCGCAGCTGGTGTTTTTAACTTGGTGTTTTACTCGGGGCTCCAGCGCCTGTAGTTTCCCGTATCTCCAGCGGTCTCGAGCTGCACATTCCTGTGTTCCAGGTGCGGCGAACTATCGGTGATTTTGGGATTCCGATTGCCATCCTGGTGATGCTGTTGGTGGACATCTCAGTACCAGACACCTACACGGAGGTAGGACCTTCACATGAAGAAAGACTGGATACACTCGGCTTGTACTCGCTAGAATTTAGAAGATTGAGGGGGGATCTTAGAGAAACTTACACAATTCTTAAGGGGTTGGACAGTCTAGATGCAGGAAGATTGTTCCCGATGTTGGGGAAGTCCAGAACAAGGTTTAAGGATGAAGGGGAAGTATTTTAGGACTGTCCCTTGTGGCTAAAGGGATCAGGGGGTATGGAGAGAAGGCAGGGATGGGATACTGAGTTAGATGATCAACCATGATCATATTGAATGGCGGTGCAGGCTCGAAGGGCCGAATGGCCTACTCCTGCATCTATTTTCCATGTTTCTAGCTCTCTCCCGTGAAAGCCACCGGTTCCCGACACCCACCGTGTCTCTCTCGCCCCCGCAGAAGCTGAACGTGCCGCTGCATTTCTCTGTCACGGCTCCCGAGAAGCGGAGATGGTTCATCCACCCCCTGGGCAAGGACAACGGCTTCCCGATCTGGATGATCTTCGGTGCGGCCATCCCCGCCATTCTCCTCTTCATCCTCATCTTCATGGAGACCAACATCACCACGTGAGTAGGACGCCGTGATCGCCGCGGTCTCGCCCCGTCACCCCGCGCGGTTCGCAGCCAGCCGAAGAGTCTCGCTAGTGGCACAGACGGCTGTGGAGTACAAGTTCACGGGCATGCCTAAGGCAGAGGTAGATAGATTCTTGATTCATACGGGTGTCAGGGGTTATGGGGAGAGACAGCAAGAGTATGGGGTTGAGAGGGAGAGATAAATCAGCCATGATTGAATGGTGGAGTAAACTAGATGGGCCGAATTCCGCTCCTATCCCTTATGAACGCTCATCAGAGGAACGCTGCAGCGGTGGATTCACCACTCCTCTATTAAACATAGAAACATAGAAACATAGAAATTAGGTGCAGGAGTAGAGGCCATTCGGCCCTTCGAGCCTGCACCGCCATTCAATATGATCATGGCTGATCATCCAACTCAGTGTCCCGTACCTGCCTTCTCTCCATACCCCCTGATCCCCTTAGCCACAAGGGCCACATCTCACTCCCTCTTAAATATAGCCAATGAACTGTGGCCTCAACTACCCTCTGTGGCAGAGAGTTCCAGAGATTCACCACTCTCTGTGTGAAAAAAGTTCTTCTCATCTCGGTTTTAAAGGATTTCCCCCTTATCCTTAAGCTGTGACCCCTATTGTCTATAATATCCCAACTTCTATACTCAATAGGTCTGAAGAACGGTCCAGGCACAAAAAGTCATTAGACAATAGACAATAAACAATAGGTGCAGGAGTAGAGGCCATTCGGCCCTTCGAGCCAGCACCACCATTCAATGTGATCATGGCTGATCATCCCCAAATCAGTACCCCGTTCCTGCCTTCTCCCCATATCCCCTGACTCCGCTATCTTTAAGAGCCCTATCTAGCTCTCTCTTGAAAGTATCCAGCGAACTGGCCTCCACCGCCCTCTGAGGCAGAGAATTCCACAGACTCACCACTCTCTGTGAGAAAAAGTACTTCCTCATCTCTGTTCTAAATGGCTTACTCCCTTATTCTTAAACTGTGTGTGTGGCCCCGGTTCTGGACTCCCCCAACATCGGGAACATGTTTCCTGCCTCTAGCGTGTCCAATCCTTTAACAATTTTATATGTTTCAATGGGATATCCTCTCATCCTTCTAAACTCCAGAGTGTACAAGCCCAGCCGCTCCATTCTCTCAGCATATGACAGTCTCGCCATCCTGCTGAACCTACGCTGCACTCCCTCAATAGCAAGAATGTCCTTCCTCAAATTAGGGGACCAAAACTGCACACAGATCATGGCTGATCATCCGCAGTGACTAGTGGGGTACCGCAAGGCTCAGTGCTGGGACCCCAGCTATTTATGATATATATTAATGATTTAGACGAGGGAATGGAATGCAACATCTCCAAGTTTGCGGATCAAACATTGGGAACATGTTTCCTGCCTCTAGCGTGTCCAGACCCTTAGTAATCTTATATGTTGCAACAAGATACCCTCTCATCCTTCTAAACTCCAGAGTGTACAAGCCCAGCCGCTCCATTCTCTCAGCATATGACAGCCCCGCCATCCTGGATATTAACCTGGTGAACCTGCGCTGGGCTCCCTCAATAGCAAGAGATGTGCAGTGAAATGAAAAGTGGCAATGCTCGCGGACTTTGTGCAAAAACAAACAAACAAACAACAAACAGAATGGAACAGAATCACATATTCACATATTACATATTTGTGGGAGGGAAGAAAAAGGGAAAAAACAGCGATTTTAAAAAGACACCACACCACAGTAGAGTGCTTCAGTAGAGTTAGTCCCTGGTGAGATAGGAGTTTACAGTCCGAATGGCCTCTGGGAAGAAACTCCTTCTCCATATAACCATATAACCATATAACAATTACAGCACGGAAACAGGCCATCTCGACCCTTCTAGTCCGTGCCGAACACTTACTCTCCCCTAGTCCCATCTACCTGCACTCAGACCATAACCCTCCATTCCCTTCCCGTCCATATAACTATCCAATTTATTTTAAATGATAAAAACGAACCTGCCTCCACCACTTCCACTGGAAGCTCATTCCACACCGCTACCACTCTCTGAGTAAAGAAGTTCCCCCTCATGTTACCCCTAAACTTCTGTCCCTTAATTCTCAAGTCATGTCCCCTTGTTTGAATCTTCCCTACTCTCAGTGGGAAAAGCTTTTCCACGTCAACTCTGTCTATCCCTCTCATCATTTTAAAGACCTCTATCAAGTCCCCCCTTAACCTTCTGCGCTCCAAAGAATAAAGCCCTAACTTGTTCAACCTTTCTCTGTAACTTAGTTGCTGAAACCCCGGCAACATTCTAGTAAATCTCCTCTGTACTCTCTCTATTTTGTTGACATCGTTCCTATAATTAGGCGACCAAAATTGTACACCATACTCCAGAATTGGCCTCACCAATGCCTTGTACAATTTTAACATTACATCCCAACTTCTATACTCAATGCTCTGATTTATAAAGACCAGCACACCAAAAGCTTTCTTTACCACCCTATCTACATGAGATTCCACTTTCAGGGAACTGTGCAAAGTTATTCCCAGATCCCTCTGTTCACCTACATTCTTCAATTCCCTACCATTTACCATGTACGTTCTATTTTGATTTGTCCTGCCAAGATGTAGCACCTCACACTTATGAGCATTAAACTCCATCTGCCATCTTTCAGCCCTCATCCTCTCCGTTCTCACCGCATGGCAACGGAGGCGTTTGCCTGACCGTAGCAGCTGGAACAGTCCGTTGCTGGGGTGGAAGGGGTCTCTCATGATCTTGTTGGCTCCGGAGTTGCACCTCCTGATGTATAGTTCCTGCAGGGGGGGGGGGCGAGTGAAGTTCCCATAGTGCGTTTGGCCGAACGCATTACTCTCTGCAGAGCCTTCTTGTCCTGGGCAGCCCTGTCATTGACAGACTAAGGACATTGCTTGCCTCCTCTGCCCCACCACAGACTGATTGTGAGCAAGAAAGAACGGCATCTGGTCAAGGGGTCCGGCTTCCACCTCGACCTGCTCCTCATCGGTGTGGGTGGCGGTTTCTGCGGCATCTTCGGGCTGCCGTGGCAGGCGGCGGCAACGGTGAGAAGCATCGCTCACGTCAACGCCCTGACGGTGATGAGCAACAGCACCGCTCCCGGGGAGAAGTTCCGCATCCAGGAGGTCAAGGAGCAGAGGGTCACCGGCATCGTGGTGGCTGTACTCGTGGGTGAGTCACGGCCAAAACCCCCCCATCATCCCCACCCCACCCCCTCCTCCTCCCATCACCTCCCATCCTGCTCCCCTCCCCCTCCCCCCATCCCCACCCTCTACTCCCCTCCCCTCCCCCTCCAACCCCACCCCTCCCCTCCCTCCCATCCCCCTTCCCCTTCCCCTTCCCCTCCCCCCCCCTCCCACCCCCTCCCCTCCCCTCCCCCTCCCCTCCCCTCACTCCCCTCCTCCCATCCCCCCCCCCCCCCACACTTCACCCCTCCCCTCCCTTTCTTCACCACTCCATTGACCACAACACAGAACGGCAGAACCTTTCACAAGTTTAGAACTTTATCCCAGCTCAGAAGAACGAGGGGGGGGACCTCATTGAAACGTACAGAATAGTGAAAGGCTTGGATAGAGTGGATGTGGAGAGGATGTTTCCACTAGTGGGTGAGTCTAGGACCAGAGGTCACAGCCTCAGAATTGAAGGACGTTCCTTCAGGAAGGAGACAGGGAGGAATCTCTTTAGCCAGAGGGCGGTGAATCTGTGGGATTCTTTGCCACAGACGGCTGTGGAGGCCACAAGTCAGTGGATATTTTTAAGGTGGAGATAGATAGATTCTTGATCAGTGCGGGTGTCAGGGGTTATGGGGAGAAGGCAGGAGAATGGGGTTCGGATGGAGAGATAGACTGAATGGCAGAGTAGACTTCTTGGGCCGAATGGCCTGATTCTGCTCCTATCACTTATGAGCTTGTATTGTCCATGAACATGGGGAGTATGAGACCATAAGTGTCATTTTAGTTGTATTAAATCATTAAATTAAATTAGTGATTATTAAATTAAATTGTATTAAATTAGTTTATTGTCAAGTTTACCAAGTTAACTGAACATCCAACAACTAGAGAGCAGTCTATAGACAATAGACAATAGGTGCAGGAGTAGGCCATTCGGCCCTTCGAGCCAGCACCGCCATTCAATGTGATCATGGCTGATCATCCCCCAATCAGTACCCCGTTCCTGCCTTCTCCCCATATCCCCTGACTCCGCTATCTTTAAGAGCCCTATCTAGCTCTCTCTCTTGAAAGCATCCAGAGAACCGGCCTCCACCGCCCTCTGAGGCAGAGAATTCCGCAGCCCTGGCATACTATCTACTCATTGGAGACCCTCGGACTATCCTTGATCGGACTTTGCTGGCTTTACCTTGCACTAAACGTTATTCCCTTTTCCTGTATCTGTACACTGTGGACGGCTCGATTGTAATCATGTATTGTCTTTCCGCTGACTGGTTAGCGCGCAACAAAAGCTTTTCACTGTACCTCGGTACACGTGGACAATGAACTAAAACTGAACTACGTTCTAGCAGCAGAATTAGGCCATTTGGCCCATCAAGTCTACTCCGCCGTTCAAATTCTTAAGGGGTTGGACAGGCTAGATGCAGGAAGATTGTTCCCGATGTTGGGGAAGTCCAGAACAAGGGGTCACGGTTTAGGGATAAGGGGGAAGTCTTTTAGGACCGAGATGAGAAGAAAAAAAATTCACACAAAGAGGGATGTATCTGTGGAATTCTCTGCCACAGAGGCCACAGTTCATTGGCTATATTTAAGAGGGAGTTAGATGTGGCCCTTCTGGCTAAAGGGATCAGGGGGTATGAAGAGAAGGCAGGCACAGGATACTGAGTTGGATGATCAGCCATGATCATATTGAATGGCGGTGCAGGCTCGAAGGGCCGAATGGCCTACTCCTGCACCTATTTTCTATGTTTATGTTTCTATGTTTCTATGTTTCCCTTCATCCTAAATTCTGTGACCCTGTGTCTCTGTCTGTCTCTGTTTCTCTGTGTCTCCGTGTCTCTGTCTCTCTGTCTCTCTGTGTCTCTGTGACTATGTGACTGTCTCTCTGTCTCTGTCTTTCTGTCTCTCTGTCTCCGTGCCTCTGTGCCTCTGTGTCTCCGTGACTATGTGACTGTCTCTCTGTCTCTCTGTCTCTCTGTCTCTGTCTCTCTGTGCCTCTGTGTGTCTGTGTCTCTGAGGACCTTACACGGGGGGCTACCATCGACTCCACAGTCACAAAGACCCAACAGAGGATTTACTCCCTGCGGCAGCTGAGGAAGCACAATCTGCCACAGGCAACGATGGTCCAATTCTACACGGCCATCGTAGAGTCTGTCCTCACCTTCTCCATCATGGCCTGGTTTGGCTCAGCCATCAAGCACGACACCCGGCGGCTGCAGCGAATCGTCCGATCAGCAGAGAAGGTTATTGGCTGCAACCTTCCCTCCATTGATGAACTGTACACTGCAAGGGCCAGGAAGCGAGCGGGCAAGATCATCTCTGACCCCTCTCACCCTGGCCACAAACTCTTTGAATCACTTCCCTCTGGAAGGCGACTCCAAACTGTCAAAGCTGCCTCAGCCAGACATAAAAACAGTTTTTATCTGCGAGTAGTTGCTCTACTCAACAGCCAAAAATCTGTAGCCTCCCTTTGATCTGGTATTTTGTTGGTTCACATGCTTGATCAATGGTGTTTTATCATTAATGTTTTATTATTATTAATGTTTAGTGTTTTCCGAGTCATTCGTAACTGTCACTGTATGTCATGTTGTTACTTGTGGGCGGAGCACCAAGGCAACTTCCTTGTATGTGAATACTTGGCCAATAAACTTACTAACTTACTCTCTGTGTCTCTGTGACTCTCTCCGTGTCTCCGTGTGTCCCGGTGCCAGGCCTCTCCGTGGTCATGAGCCAGGTGCTGCGGATGATCCCGATGGCGGTGTTATTTGGGATCTTCCTCTACATGGGCGTGACGTCACTGACGGGGATCCAGATCTACGAGCGGCTGCTGCTGATGTTCGTCCCCTCCAAGCTGCACCCCGATCATGTCTACGTGACCAAGGTAAGACCACCCTCACGACCCCCCACCCCCCCGCACCACCCCCCCACCGCCACCCCACCAACCCCCACCACCGCCCCCCCCCACCCCCCCCCGCACCCTCACGCCCCCACCCCCCCATACCCCCCCCCCCCGCACCCCCCCACACCCCCCACAGGTACCCACCCCCCGCCCCCACCCCCGCGCACCCATCCCCCACACCCCCCCCCCGCACCCCCCCCCGCCACCCCACCCCACCCCCGCACCCTCACCCCCCCCCCCCACACACACCACACCACCCCCCCCTCCTCCCCCCCACCCCCACACCCCCCACCCCCACACCCCCCACCCCCCCACCCCCCACCCCCACACCCCCCCCCCACCCCCCCACCCACCACACCACCCCCCCCACACCCACCCCCCACCCCCAACCCCTCCACAACCCCACCCCACCCCACCACCCCACCACCCCCCCCCCACACCCCACACCCCCCCTCCCACACCACCCCCTACACACCCTCCTCACCCCCCCCCCACCCCAGCACCCCCCACCACACCCCCCCCCCCCCCCACCCTCACCCCCCCCCCTCACCCTCCCCCCCCCCCCCACCCCCACCCCCCCCCCACCCCCACCCCCACCCCCCCCCCCCCCCCCCACCCCACCCCCCCCACCCCCCACCCCCCCACCCCACCCCCACACCCCCACCTCCCACACCACCCCCCACACCCCACCCCCCACCACCCACCCACCCACCCCCCACCGGCACCCCCACCCCCACCCCCCCACCCCCCCCCACCCCACACCCCCCCCCGCCCACCCCACACCCCACCTCCCCCACACCCCCCCCACCACCCCCTACCCCCCCTCCCCACCACCCCCCCCACCCCAGCACCCCCCCCCCCCCCAGCCCCCCCACACCCCACCCCCCCCCACCCCCTCGCCCCCCCCACCCCACCCACCCCCCACCCCACCCCCCCCACCCACCCCACCCCCCCACCCCCCCCCACCCCCACCCCCCCCACCCCCCCCCCACCACACCCCCCACACACCACAACCCACACCCCCACCCCCACACCCCCCCCCCCCCCCCCCCCCCCCCCCCCCACCCCCCCCCCCCCACCCCCCCCCCCCACCACCCCCACCCCCCCACCCCCCCCCCCCCCCCCCCCCCCCCCCCCCCCCCCCCCCCCCCCCCCCCCCCCCCCCCCCCCCCACCCCCCACCCCCACACCCCACCCCCAACCCCCACCCCCACACCCCCCCCCCCCCGCCCCCACCACCCCACCCCACACCCCCCACACCCCACACCCACACCCCACACCCCACCCCCCACCCCCACCCCCCACAACCCCCCACCCCCACACCCCACCCCCACACCCCACCCCACACCCCCACACCCCACACCCCACACCCCACCCCCCCACACCCCACCCCACACCCCCACCCCACACCCCCACACCCCACCCCCCCGCACCCCACACCCCACACCCCACCCCCCCACCCCACCCCCACACCCCACACCCACCCCCCACACCCCACCCCACCCCCACACCCACACCCCACACCCCACCCCCCCCACACCCCACACACACCATTCCTCATCCCCACTCCCTCGCACCCCCAACCCCCCTCCCCCCGCACCCTCCACACACCCCTCTCCCCCCCAATATCCCCTCTCCCCTCCCCGGGGAGCTCTTAAAGATAGCGGAGTCAGGGGATATGGGGAGAAGGCAGGAACGGGGTACTGATGGGGGATGATCAGCCATGATCACATGTTCACTGAAGAGAAGTTCAGATATATGTGTATTTTATCAGGATGTGATTATTTGCCGAAAGGGTCGAATGGCCTCTACTCCTGCACCTGTTGTCTATTGTCTCTCTCCCCCGCCTCCCCCCCTCTAACGACCAGCTCCTCTGTTTCCCGCAGGTGAGGACGTGGAAGATGAACATGTTCACCTGCATCCAGCTGTTCTGCATAACTATTCTCTGGATCATCAAGTCCACCATCATCTCCCTGGCATTCCCGTTTTTCCTGATCCTGACGGTTCCCACGCGGCGCTACCTGCTTCCGAAGATTTTCCACGAACGGGAGCTGATGGCGGTGAGTGGGAATGTCGAGACCTCTTCTCCGTAGTTAGTAGGTGATAGTGGGGCAGAATTAGGCCATTCAGCCCATCAAGTCCACTCCGCCATTCGATCAGGGCGGCCACACGGTGGCGCAGAGGTAGAGTTGCTGCCTCACAGCGCCAGAGACGCGGGGTCGATCCCGACTACGGGTGTGCTGTCTGTACGGAGTTTGCACGTTCTCCCCGTGACCTGCGTGGGTTTTCTCCGAGATCTTCGGTTTCCTCCCACGCTCCAAAGACGTGCAGGTTTGTAGGTTAATTGGCTTGGTGTGTGTAGGTAAGTGTTAGTGTGCGGGGATCACTGGTCGGTACGGACTCGGTGGGCCGAAGGGCCTGTTTCCGCACTGTATCTCTAAACAAAACTAAAAAAAATCTATCTTTCCCTCTCAACCCCATTCTCCTGCCTTCTCCCCATAACCCCTGAATGGCACTAATCAAAGGTAGACAAAAATGCTGGAGAAACATAGAAACATAGACAATAGGTGCAGGAGTAGAGGCCATTCGGCCCTTCGAGCCTGCACCGCCATTCAATATGATCATGGCTGATCATCCAACTCAGTATCCCGTACCTGCCTTCTCTCCAGACCCCCTGATCCCTTTAGCCACAAGGGCCACATCTAACTCCCTCTTAAATATAGCCAATGAACTGTGTGGCCTCAACTACCTTCTGTGGCAGAGAATTCCACAGATTCACCACCCTCTGTGTGAAAAATGTCGGTCCTAAAAGATTTCCCCCTTATCCTTAAACTGTGCGTGGCCCCTTGTCCTGGACTTCAGCGGGTGAGGCAGCATCTATGGAACGAAGGGATAGGTGACGTTTCGGGCCAGGACTCTTCTTCAGACTGATGTGGGGTTGGGGACAACCGTACTAATTAAAATAGTCTAGTGTATTATTGTCCCGTGTACCGAGTGAGAGATTGTCCAGGCTGGGTCTCTATTCCTTGGAGCACAGGGGACGATGAGGGGTGATCTTATAGAGGTGTATACAAATGTTGAAGGGATACACAAAGTCTTTTTCTGCAGGGGAAGGGAACCAAGAACCGGGGAGGGCATCGTTACACTTGTACAAGACGTTGGTGAGACCGCATTTGGAGTGATATGTTGAGTCTTGTTCACCCTGAAGACAAAAATGCTAGCGAAACTCAGCGGTCGAGGCAGCATCTATGGAGCGAAGGAATAGGTGACGTTTCGGGTCGAGATGCTGGAAAAATCGAAAATCTCGAGACCCGAAACGTTTCGGGTCTCGACCCGAAACGTCACCTATTCCTTCGCTCCATAGATGCTGCCTCGACCGCTGAGTTTCTCCAGCATTTTCGATTTTTCCAGCGTCTGCAGTTCTTTCTTAAACACTGCTCCACGACGGATGTCGTTAAGCTGGAAAGAGAGCAGAGAAGATTTACGAGGATGTTGCCAGGACTCGAGGGGCTGATCGACAGGGGGAGGCTGGGCAGGCTAGGGGGGTGGGTCTTATAGACGTGCGTAAAATCACGAGGGGAATGCCCAGAGTCTTAGACAATAGACAGCGTGACAGCAGAGGCGTTTGCCTGACTGTAGCAGCTGGAATAGTCCGTTGCTGGGGTGGTAGGGGTCCCCCATAATGTTGCTGGCTCTGAATCTGCACCTCCTGGTGTGTAGGTCTTGCAGGGGGGGGGCGAGTGTAGTTCCCATTGTGCGCTCGGCCAAACGCATTACTCTCTGCAGAGCCTTCCTGTCCTGTTGCCAAACCAGATCGGGATGTTGCCGGACAGGATGCTCTCTACAGCCCCAGAGTGGAAGCACTGAAGGATCCTCAGAGAGACTCTGAATTTCCTCAGCTGCCCGAGGTGGTAAAGGCGCTGCCTTGCCTTACTCACGTGTGTTGTCCATGTCAGATCCTCTGTTCTGTGGTCCTCTGTACCATAACAACATTTGACATTTGAGAGACACTTGGCTAGCTACATGGATAGGAAAGGGTTAGAGGGATGTGGGCTAAACGTGGGTATATGGGACCAGCTTAGATGGGGCACCTCGGTCAGCCTGGGCAAGATGGGCCAAACGGCCTGTGTGACTCGACTGTGGGACACGGCCTCTGGTTTAAACACTATCTATCCATGCTCTCTCTCCCACAGCTCGATTCAGACGAAATACATCCGAACTTCGACGAGGATGGACATGATGAATACAGTGAGATGCACATGCCCAGTGATGGAGACCAGCGATGCAGCAGCCCCTGCTCCCTGCCCCCACCCCCTCCCCAACCCCCCACCCTCCCCCTCAACCCCCCACCCCCCCTCACTAGAGACTAGCGAGCAGCCTCTGCCCCCCACCCCCCACCCCACCCTCCCCTCAACCCCACTACCACTGCCCCTCACCACACCCCCCCCCCCCTCCCCTCAACCCCACACCCTCACTGGAGACCAGCGAGCAGCCCCTGCCCCCACCCCCCACCCCCCTCCCCTCAACCCAATACCACTGCCCTCACCACCCCTCCCCCCCCCTCCCCCCCCCCCCCCCCCCCCTCCCCCCCCCCCCCCTCCCCCCCCCCCCCCCCCCTCTCCCCCTCCCCCCCCCCACCTCCCTCCCCCACACCCACCCACCACCCCCTCACCACCCTCCCCCTCACCCCCCACCCCTCACTAGAGAACCCAGAGAGCAGCCCCTGCCCCCACCCCCCGCAACCCCCACCCTCAACCCCCACCCTCCACAGCCACCACCCTCCCCCTCACCCCCCCACCCCTCACTAGTGACCAGCGAGCAGCAGCCCCCCCCCCCCCACCTCCCCCCCCCTCCACCCACCCACCTCCCCTCACCCCCAAACCGAGCAACCCCCACCCCCTCCACCGCCCCTCACCACCCCCTCCCCTCTCCCCTCACCACCCCACCCCTCACTGGAGAGCAGCGAGCAGCCTCTGCCCACTGTCCCACCCTCACCACCACCTCACCCCAACCCCCACCCTCACCCCCCTCACCCCTCACCCCCCTCTCCCCCACCATTTCCTCTGTCCTCCCTCCCCACCCCTCCCCTCTACCCTCTACCTCTCTGCCCCACCCCCTCTCCAACACCCCCACCCACCCCCTTCCACCCACCACTCCCTAACCCCCCCCCTCCCCACCCTCTGCCCTCTCTCCTCTCTCTGCCCTCTCATCACCCTCTCTCTGCTCCCACCACCCCCCCCTCCCAATCTGCCCCACCCCTCCCTCTACCCACCCCCCCCTCCACCTCCACCCTCCCCCTCCTGCCCACCCCCCCCCCCCCCCCCCAATAAGGCAGAGGGAACAGCCACAACTCTGGGCCCCTCTCACTCCCTCCACATGGGAGTGGGAACAGAAGGAGGAGGAGGAGGGGGGGAAGGGAGGATTGGGGAGAGCTGGATGCGTTTGCTTTTCAGGAGCCCCCCCCCCCCCCAACCCACCACACACACCTTTTACTTGCTATAAACGTATAACTGAGTATCTTACAACAAAATGGTCACCTGTCTCAGATTGCTTCTCCTCAGGTGACGTGGGCAAGGTACTGGGCGGCTGAGATGGGGGAGCTTCAGATACAGTAGGTCCACATCTTCCTGATCCCTTCTGAGACCCCGACTCAGTCTTCGGAGATAGATTCCAGCAAGATCCTGCCGACTACTCCAATGTTATCTCCAACCCTGTGTCTTCACCCTAAACCCTGTGCCTCTAGACATAGAAACAATGAAACATAGAAAACAGGTGCAGGAGGAGGCCATTCGGCCCTTCGAGCCAGCACCGCCATTCAATGTGATCATGGCTGATCATCCACAATCAGTACCCCGTTCCTGCCTTCTCTCCATATCCCCTGACTCCGTTAGCCCGAAGAGCTATATCCGACTCTCTTGAAAACATCCAGTGAATTGGCCTCCACTGCCTTCTGTGGCAGAGAATTCCACAGATTCACAACTCTCTGGGTGAGAACGTTTTTCCTCGTCTCCGTTCTAAATGGCCTCCCCCTTATTCTTAAACTGTGACCCCTGGTTCTGGACTCCCCCAACATCGGGAACTCTGGACTCGAGATCCTCGTTCAGCTTGGTTAGTACGGGTGTCTGGGGTTATGGGGAGAAGGCAGGAGAATGGGGTTAGGAGGGAGAGATAGATCAGCCATGATTGAATGGTGGAGTAGACATGATGGGCCAAATGGCCTAATTCTACTCCTATTCCTTGTGAAAAAAAATCGCTCTCCGCAAAAAAACAACATCAAACCTCTGTAGAGAAGTGGGTAGGTGAGAGGGAGGGGAGGGGAGGGGAAGGGAGGGGGAGGGGGTGGTGGGGTGGGGGTGAGGGGGTTAGCTCCTGCACTTGGGAAGCAGGTCTACCAATGGTGGTGGAACGACGCAAATACTAACGCACACAGAGTGCTGGAGTAACTCAGCGGGTCAGGCAGCATCTGCGGAGAACATGGATAGGTGACGTTTCACAGAGTGCTGGAGTAACTCAGCGGGTCAGGCAGCATCTATGGAGCTAAGGAAATAGGCAACGTTTCGGGCCGAAACCCAGAAGGGTTTCGGCCCGAAACGTTGCCTATTTCCAGAAGGATTTCGGCCCGAAACGTTGCCTATTTCCTTAGCTCCATAGATGCTGCTGCACCATAACTCAGCGGGTCAGGCAGCATCTGTGGAGAACATGGAATAGGTGACGTTTCACAGAGTGCTGGAGTAACTCAGCGGGTCAGGCAGCATCTGTGGAGAACATGGATAGGTAACGTTTCACAGAGTGCTGGAGTAACTCAGCGGGTCAGGCAGCATCTGTGGAGAACGTGGATAGGTGACGTTTCACAGAGTGCTGGAGTAACTCAGCAGGTCAGGCAGCATCTGTGGAGAACATGGATAGGTGACGTTTCACAGAGTGCTGGAGTAACTCAGCGGGTCAGGCAGCATCTGTGGAGAACATGGATAGGTGACGTTTCAGGATGGGACCTTTCAGACTGATTGTGGAGGTGGGGGGAGAAAGCTGGAGCAGCTAGGGCGGCACGGTGGTGCAGCGGGTAGAGTTACTGCCTCACAGCGCCAGAGTCCCGGGTTTGATCCTGAGTACGGGCGCTGTCTGTACGGAGTTTGCACGTTCTCCCCGTGACCTGCGTGGGTTTTCTCCGGGTGCTCCGGTTTCCTCCCACACTGCAAAGGCGTGCAGGTTTGTAGGTTAATTGGCTTCTGTAAAATGTCCCTAGTGTCTGCAGGGTGGAACTAGCTGTGAACGGGTGATCGCTGGCCAGCACAGACTCTGTGGGTGGAAGGTCCTGTTCCCACGCTGTTTCTAAGGCTAAAGTGCATGGTTACATAGAAACATAGAAATTAGGTGCAGGAGTAGAGGCCATTCGGCCCTTCGAGCCTGCACCGCCATTCAATATGATCATGGCTGATCATCCAACTCAGTATCCCGTACCTGCCTTCACTCCATACCCCCTGGTCCCTTTAGCCACAAGGGCCACATCTAACTCCCTCTTAAATATAGCCAATGAACTGTGTGGCCTCAACTACCTTCTGTGGCAGAGGGTTCCACAGATTCACCACTCTCTGTGTGAAAAATTATTTTCTCATCTCGGTTTTAAAGGATTTCCCCCTTATCCTTAAACTGTGTGACCCCTTGTCCTGGACTTCCCCAACATCGGGAACAATCTTCCTGCATCTAGCCTGTCCAACCCCTTAAGAATTTTGTAAGTTTCTATAAGATCCCCCTCTCAATCTCCTAAATTCTAGAGAGTACAAACCAAGTCTACCCAGTCTTTCTTCATAAGACAGTCCTGACATCCCAGGAATCTCCTGACATCCCAGGAATCATGAGTGGGTTAACATATGATGAGCGTTTGTCGGCAATGGGCCTGTACTCGCTGGAGTTTAGAAGAATGAGGGGGGGACCTCATTGAAACTTACAGAACAGTGAAAGGCCTGGATAGAGTGGATGTGGAGAGGATGTTTCCACTAGTGGGAGAGTCTAGGATCAGAGGGCACAGCCTCAGAATTAAAGGCCGTACCATGTAGGATTTGTATAATCACAGGAGGAGGTTTTAGCGGGGCAAGAAGTCGGGGAGAATTTAAACTGAGGGTGAGGAAGGTGAACGTGAGCTGTAGGTGGACAATAGACAATAGGTTACAGGAGTAGAGGCCATTCGGCCCTTCGAGCCAGCACCGCCATTCAATGTGATCATGGCTGATCATCCCCAATCAGTTCCTGCCTTCTCCCCATATCCCCTGACTCCGCTATCTTTAAGAGCCCTATCTAGCTCTCTCTTGAAAGCATCCAGAGAACCGCCCTCCACCGCCCTCTGAGGCAGAGAATTCCACAGACTCACAACTCTCTCTGTGTGAAAAAGTGTTTCCTCGTCTCCGTTCTAAATGGCTTACCCCTTATTCTTAAACTGTGTGTGTGTGGCCCCTGGTTCTGGACTCCCCCAACATCGGGAACATGTTTCCTGCCTCTAGCGTGTCCAAACCCTTAATAATGTTATATGTTTCAATAAGATCCCCTCTCATCCTTCTAAACTCCAGAGTGTACAAGCCCAGCCGCTCCATTCTCTCAGCATATGAGAGTCCTTGGGGTGTCAGTGTACAGTACAGAGACAACGAAATGCAGTTAGCATCTCCCTGGAAGAGCCACATAGAATATGATTTCAATAAATAAATCTATTTTTCTTCAGTCAGAGGGGGGTGAATCTGTGGGAATCATTGCCGCAGAAGGCTGTGGAGGCCAAGTCAGTGGGTTATTATTTTTTAAGGCAGAGATAGATCGATTCCTGATTAGTACGGGTGTCAGGGGTTATGGGGAGAAGACAGGAGAATGGGGTTAGGAGGGAGAGATATATCAGCCATGATTGAATGGCGGAGTAGACTCGATGGGCCGAATGGCCTAATTCTGCTCCTATCATTGAAGAACATGAGCTTGAGTTAGACTTGGGTTAGGAGGGAGAGATAGATCAGCCGTGATTGAATGGCGGAGTAGATTAAATGGGCTGCATGGCCTCATTCTGCTCCTATGTGGACTTTCATATGAAGAAAGACTGGATAGACTCGGCTTGTACTCGCTAGAATTTAGAAGATTGAGGGGGGGATCTTATAGAAACTTACAAAATTCTTAAGGGGTTGGACAGGCTAGATGCAGGAAGATTGTTCCCGATGTTGGGGGAAGTCCAGGACAAGGGGTCACACAGTTTAAGGATAAGGGGGAAATCTTTTAGAGCCGAGATGGGAAAATAATTTTTCACACAGGAGAGTGGTGAATCTGTGGAATTCTCTGCCACAGAAGGTAGTTGAGGCCACAGTTCATTGGCTATATTTAAGAGGGAGTTAGATGTGGCCCTTGTGGCTAAAGGGATCAGGGGGGTATGGAGAGAAGGCAGGTACAGGATACTGAGTTGGATGATCAGCCATGATCATAGAAACATAGAAACATAGAAATTAGGAGAAGTAGTAGGCCATTCGGCCCTTCGAGCCTGCACCGCCATTCAATATGATCATGGCTGATCATCCAATTCAGTATCCCGTACCTGCCTTCTCTCCATACCCCCTGATCCCCTTAGCCACAAGGGCCACATCTAACTCCCTCTTAAATATAGCCAATGAACTGGCCTCAACTACCGTCTGTGGCAGAGAATTCCAGAGATTCACCACTCTCTGTGTGAAAATCATATTGAATGGCGGTGCAGGCTCGAAGGGCCGAATGGCCTCTACTCCTGCACCTATTTTCTATGTTTCTATCATTGAAGAACATGAACTTGAGTTAGACTTGGGTTAGGAGGGAGAGAGAGATCAGCCATGATTGACCTGATGAGCAGAGTAGACTCGATGGGCCGAATGGCCTGATTCTGCTCCTATCATCGAGTTAGACTGGGGCGAGTTATCTGGTTTACATTCTCATCACACGCTCTTCCCACAAAAGGCGATGATGGATTTTATTCCTTGGAGCACAGGAGACTGAGGGGTGACCATAGAGAGGTGTGTAAAATCAAGATAGAAGTAGATGAGAGGGTGAAGAACGCTCAGTCTTTTTCCCAGACGGAAGTGAATTCCAAACTGGAAGACATGGGTCTAAGGTGAGAGGGGAAAGATTTAATAGAAGGGTTTCGGCCCGAAACGTTGCCTGTTTCCTTCGCTCCATAGATGCTGCTGCACCCGCTGAGTTTCTCCAGCACTTTTGTCTACCTTCGATTTAATAGGAACCTAAGGAGTAACTTTTTCACACAATAAACAATAGATAATAGGTGCAGGAGTAGGCCATTCGGCCCTTCGAGCCAGCACTGCCACTCAATGTGATCATGGCTGATCATCCCCAATCAGTACCCCGTTCCTGCCTTCTCCCCATATCCCCTGACTCCGCTATCTTTAAGAGCCCTTTCTAACTCTCTCTTGAAAGCATCCAGAGAACCGGCCTCCACCACCCTCTGTGAGGCAGAGAATTCCACAGACTCACAACTCTCTGGGTGGAAAAATGTTTCCTCGTCTCCGTTCTAAATGGGTTACCCCTTATTCTTTTTTTTTTAAAAGGCTGGTGGGTGTATGGAACGAGCTGCCAGAGGAGGTAGTTGAGGCAGGTACCATAAGAGCATTTAAAAGATACTTGGACAGGTACATGTTTAGGAAGGAACTGCAGATGCTGGTTAAAACCAAAGATAGACACAAAGTGCTGGAGTAACTCAGTGGGACAGGCAGCGTCTCTGGAGAGAAGGAATGGGTGCACAGAGGGAGGGAGAGATAGATCAGCCACGATTGAATGGCGGAGTAGACTTGACGGGCCGAATGGCCTAATTCTGCTCCTATCACAATAGACAATAGGTGCAGGAGTAGGCCATTCGGCCCTTCGAGCCAGCACCGCCATTCAATGTGATCATGGCTGATCATCCACAATCAGTACCCCGTTCCTGCCTTCTCCCCATTTCTCCTGACTCCACTATTTTTAAGAGCCCTATCCAGCTCTCTCTCAGAGAACCTGCCTCCACCGCCCTCTGAGGCAGAGGATTCCACAGACTTATCACTTATGACCTTAAGAACTTAGCGGGACAGGCAGCATCTGTGGAGAGAAGGAATAGGTGTCGTTTTTGTCAAGACCCTTCTTCAGACTGAGAGTCAGGGGAGAGGGGGACTAGAGGTGTGAAAAGGAACATGGGACAAAGATATGTTTAAGGTCAAATGGAAGGCAGCAACGATGAACAAGGAAAGATGGAGCCAACAATGGTCCGTTGTTGGTTGTGGAGAAGGTGTATACAGACAGTGAAACTTAGCAGGACGACAGTGAAACTAGTGCCATGACTAGGGTAGAGGAGGGGACAGAGGGAGAGGGGATGCAAGGGTTACTTGCAGTTAGAGAAACCAATGTTCATCCCACAGGCTTGTAAACTGCGGTTCAGCTTATTGTCACGTGTACTGAGGTACAGCGCAAAACATCTATGTCTCGTGCTACCCAGTCAGCGAGAAAGACTACATGATTACAATCGAGCCGCCCACAGTGTACATAGAGGCAGGGTAAAGGGAATAATGTTCTGCAGATGCTGGAGAATCGAAGGTAGACAAAAGTGCTGGAGAAACTCAGCGGGTGCAGCAGCATCTATGGAGCGAAGGAAATAGGCAACGTTTCGGGTCGAGACCCTTCTTCAGACTGAACGTTTAGTGCAAGGTAAAGCCAGCAAAGTCCGATTAAAGATAGTCCGAGGGTCTCCAATGAGGTGGATGGGAGGTCAGGACCGCTCTCTAGTTGGTGAGAGGACGGTTCAGTTGCCTGATAACAGCCGGGAAGAAACTGTCCCTGAATCTGGAGGTGTGTGTGTGTGTGCGTGTGCGTTGGTTTTCACACTTCTGTACCTCTCGCCCGATGGGGGAGAGGGGAGAAGAGGGAGTGAGGCTGGTCCTTGATGATGCTGCTGGCCTTGCCGAGGCAGCGTGAGGTGTAGATGGGAGTTGACGGGAGGGAGTTTGCGGTTCGTGGGACGGTCTGGGCTGCGTCCACAGCTCTCCGCGACCCCTCCAACCCTCGCACGTGGGTCGAGAGTATCGCCGCCAGTGAGCGGTCGCTTTTAGTCACGTGTTTACGTGTGGACACGTCTCACAAGGGCGTGAAACCGCGCACACGGGCTGAATACCCCCAACCCTGAATACCCGCTCCGCCGGATGCATTTGAGTATTTTTACAACCCTGAATACCCCAACCTCTGCTCATTCGACGAGTGCCGGGATATTGTGTACATTGATAAATTATTTTATTGAGAATAGATGTGAGAATTTAAAAAAAGAAACTACACGTGGAAGGTTTGCGATAATTAACGGCTGACCTCCCCGGCATTTGTCCCGTGAAAACCAAGATGTGTTTGTAGAAACACTTGTATTTTTGTGCCAATGATTTTTCAGACTGTCTTCCCTTCGGTGTTGTCACCCATGCCTGAACAGAAACCTCTTTAATAAAACCTCGTGTGTTCTACTCACTGAGTCCCCTGTCGTTTGTTCCCTGCGGATAAGTTGAGGGGATGTTTCAAGCAAGATCTTCATTGACACCAAGTGCTGGAGTAACAAATATGCTCCGAACTACATAGACTTGCGGGGCATTAGTTTTATCTTTATACACTACTAGACTAAGTGGGACCCGTTGGGGCCCATGTTCACACGGGAGGGCTGGTCCCCCGATGCAATATTCCACCTCTCCACCAATTCCAATATTAGTGGCCAGTGGGGGGGCTTTCTGGAGTGCTGGTATGGGTTCTTGGGGTGGCAGCTCAGTCCCTCAAGCCAGATCTGCTGGCAGCTCACTCACTCATGGCTGGTGGGCTGGCAGTTGACTCATGGCTAATCCTTGAAATTCCACTTCAAGCAGGGTGCAAGGCCACCACATTCAAATGCAGCTTCATGCCATTTCACGCAGGGTGAAACCACCATAAAACCACACAAAACACCAAACTCACAGTTCAGTAGACATTCAGTGTGTTCAGTAGATTCACAGCTTAGACAGAGTTGTGACCTCTCCCTCCCCCATCATGCAGAGACTGAGCCACATCCACACTTCCGGGTTTTATAACCCCTCCCCCTCCCACCGGAAAAGGTGTGGCCTTCATGGCGTGATTGACAGGAGAGAGATTCTCAACATTTTTTAGCACTAATAACACTTTTATTTTTAATTGATGGGAAGAATCCTCTGCACCTGCTCAGCACAGGGGGGACTGAGTAAGATGGCCAAAAATCACAGCCGTAAGTGGTAGCGTTTTATCTAAAATCAATATACAGTGCAAACAGGAAGTTACCCAAAGCACCCAAGCCACCATTTGCAGTAATTAGTGCCTTTTTACTTCAACCCAAAGCACCCAAACAACCATTTGCTGGCAGTGCCTTTTAATTTTAAACCAACCATATTTTCATTTTCAAACCACATTGTTGGGACTCACAGTTGAGTAGACATGTGTTCAGTGTTATTCAGAGCTCAGAGAGATGTGACCCTCTGGCTTCCTCCATCTTGCAGAGACTGAGTGAGGCACACCACTTCCGGGTTTTATAGTCCCTCCCCCTCCCACCAGCAGGGGCAGCAGAGAGAATGGCAAATTGTTTAAAAACATTAACATCTCTCTGATTTTGCATCAAGTGCGACTGTCCTCTCATGGTGGACGCCTGTGCGTGACTTTGTTTAACGTGGGGAGACTGGTGCACAGACAGCCACCCCACGTGGGGTCCTTGACAGATCTGGGTCAGGATCCAGTGGCATGGAGTCCAAGTCGACCGGAGACCCTTTTCTGCCGCAGCCTTCATCCGCCTTCCCAGCCGTTGTGACGTTAGCTCCACTAAGGTCAGCCATCGTCCTCCGCCTGTTCCACCGTTGAGGTCTTGGTTGGATCGCTCTTGGTCAGAGACCTCCCCCTCGACCTTACCGCCATGGGTGGCCCTACCAGGAGCATAGCTCCAGACGGCATCGCTCTCAGGATCTCAGGTCCACACAAGCTTCTCCGCCAACGACAAGGTGATGATCTACAGGGAAGGGGTGGGTGTGTGGGTGTTGTGGTGGGCGTGTGTGGTGTGCTGGGTGTGGGTGGGGTGGCGATCCAAGATCCCGCTAGCGGTTGACAGGGCGCGCCTGGAATGGTCGTGTGGTGTACGTTACAAACGATGAGAGAAAAGGTCAAGTTCGAGTCAGGTTCACATTTATTGCACACTGCACCAATTAAGGCGAACAGTGGGATTTGATTTACCACACAGCCATGCAAACAAAAAATGTCACAATACACAATACCATTCGCCATGATCATCCACCACAGTGGAATGAACATTCTTCCCTGTGGTGGAAGGGCAATAACGTTCGGTCAGTCCTCCTCCTTGTTCATCCATGGTTGGGCCACACCATGAACCCTCTACAGACGGCCCGATGTACAGGCCCCTCTCGTTGGGAATCATGGATGGATGGGAGAGGCATGGACACTCTGCAGCTTCCAGGTCCCGAATCGTCGCTTCATACCGGTGACCGGGGCTCTTTCGATGTCATAGGCCTCAGTAAATGAAGTGTGTATAGATTATGATTATATACCAATAGACAACAGTACTGGTGAGGGAGTAGGCCATATGCAGCCCTCGAGCCAGCAGCACCGCCATCAATGTGATCACGGCTGCTCATCCACAATCAGTACCCTACCGTTCCTGCCTAACTCCCCATATCCCCCTGACAGCCTCTATGCTACCTGTAAGAGCCCCCTATCTAGCTCTATCTTGAAAAGCATCCAGAGAACCGGCCTCCACACCCTCGTGAGGCAGAGAATTCCGCACAGGGACACTTCGAGCATAACAACTTCCCGTTGAGAAAAAACGTGTTGGTTTCTCATCTCCGATTCTAAATGGCTTACTCCGTATTCTTAAACTGTGTGTGGCCCCTGGTTCTGGACTCCCCCAACATCGGGAACATGTTTCCTGCCTCTAGCGTGTGTCCAAGTCCTTAACAATCTTATATGTTTCAAAGCAAACAGAGATAAAAAATGTATAGGTAGGAACTGCAGACGCTGGTTTAAACCCAACATTTAAGACTGATGAAGTCTGAAGAAGGGTCCCGACCCGAAACGTCGCCCACTCCTTCTCTCCAGAGATGCTGCCTGTCCCGCTGAGTTACTCCAGCATTTTGTGTTGACCTTCAAGACTAGTTTTATTGTCTTATTTAGAAACATAGAAACATAGAAACATAGAAATTAGGTGCAGCAGTAGGCCATTCAGCCCTTCGAGCCAGCACCGCCATTCAATGTGCATCCACATCCCCAATCAGTACCCAGTTCCCTGCCTCTCCACACCTATCCCCCGGACTCAGCTATCTTAGAGCCTATCTCGCCTCTTTTCTTGAAAGGGACATAAGAGGAACGCGCCGTCCCCGCCCTCTGGGGCCGAGAATTCCGCAGAGACTCAGCCAACTCTGTCGAGAAAACATAGTGGTTGCATCATATCCGTGTGCGAATGGGGCTTACTCCTTATTCTTAAAACTGTGTGTGGCCCCTGGTTTGGACTCCTCCAACATCGGGAACATGTTTGACTACCCGCGGTCCAACCCGAACAATTTAATCTTTAATAAGATGACCTCACATAATTTAAACTCCAGCGGCTGGTACAAGCCAGCGCTCCATTGTGCTCGCATGACAGTCCCGCGCAGTCCAGGAAACTTACAACCTGGTGTAACAGTACGCTGCGCTCCCTCCATAGCAAGACTGTCCTTTCCTCAAATTGGAACGACCAACACACTGCCGTCCATATCCTCAGTGGGGTCCACCAGGGCCTGTCAATCAGCACTGAAAGGACTCTCCTGACTGCCTCTCCACACTCCTTTGCCCTTACCGGCCCGCATGCCCTGGGAGCGGGCCTCAGCGTCCTGGTATTGCGTCCCCCGCGCGCTTTGAGCGCCCTTTGTGTGCCCCCTTCGCTGTGGGTTCGGCTA
>NW_026575465.1:0-10000 GCF_028641065.1 Leucoraja erinaceus
ATGAGAGACAGCTGAATGGATAGCAAATTGACTCCATGGAAGGAAGCAGAGACTGATGGTGGAAGGCTGCTTCTTAGATTGGATGCATGTGACTAGTGTTGTGCGTCAGGGTTCAGTACTGGGCCCGTTACTGTTTGTCATCTACATCAATGATTTGGATGAGAACATACAGAGCAAGATTAGCAAGTTTGTTGATGATACAAAAGTGAGTGGTTTTGCAGATAGTGAGATGGTTGTGCAGGCCCGTACGAAGCTTTTCAAAAAGGGGGGTGGCATGACAGGATTACAAAAAACTCAATGTGAAATAATGTGCGCGCTGCGCACATCACGAGCGCGAAGTGTGAAGTCCCTTGATGCCAGGGTGCAGGGGTTTTAGACACTTTCTGGTGCATTCTGAGCCTTATTTTGGAGCATTTTTCCACCAAATCTATGACCAAATTTCAGAAATAAACAGGAATCTGATAGGTAGCTTTTTCACACAAAGGGTGTGTGTAACGAGCTGCCAGAGGAGGTAGTTAAGGCTGGGACTATTTTAATGTTTAAGAAACATTTGGACACGTACATGGATAGGACAGATTTAGATGGATGTGGCCCAAACGCGTGTGAGTGGGAGTAGTTTAGATGGGACATGTCAGTCGGTGTGGGCAAGTTGGGCTGAAGGGCCTGTTTCCACACTGCATCATTCTATGACTAAAACGTGAAGAAGAAAAATGCATGTAGATAAGTAGATCAGATTTGAAAGAGGAGTGAAATGTAAAGGCAGAGAGAGGTTTATGGGTGGAAGGAACATAGGAAAGCACAGGGGGAGAGTGGATGTTGCCTAAACCATTGTGAGCTACTCTGTTATGGCGTTTGCCCTCTCGTATAACGTCTCTGTTGCCTTTGGTGATGCAGGACAGGACTCAAGACATGGGACACGGTGTGAAGCTGTTGCCGTCTGTCCCAGCCTGGTAGAAACCTGGATGGAGTGGATTTGGAGAGGATATTTCCACTAGTGGGAGACTCTCAGACCAGTGGCCACAGCCTCACAATTAAAATACATTCCTTTAGGAAGGAGATGAGCAGAAATGTCTTAATTCAGAGGGTGATGAACTGTGGAATTCATTGCCACAGCCAGCTGTGGAGGTCCAGTCAATGGACATTTTTCAGGAGATTGATAGATTCTTGATTGATACGGGTGTCAGAGGAAATGGGGAGACGGCAGAAGAATGTGTTTGAGTGGGAAAGATCGATAGAGTCTTAGAGTGATACAGTGTGGAAACAGGCCCTTCGGCCAAGCATGTCCCAACTGCACTAGTCCCTCCTGCCCACGTTTGATCCATATCCCTCCGAACCTGTCCTATCCATGTACCTGTCTAACTGTTTCGTATATGTTGCGATAGTCCCTGCCTCAACTACCTCATCTGGCAGCTTGTTCCATACACCTACCACCGTTTTTGTGAAAAACATACCCCACAGATTCCTATTAAATCTTTTGCCCCTCACCTTCAACGCATGTCCTCTACTCCTCGATTCACTTATCTGGGCAAAAGACTCAACCATATCTATTTAAATTATGATTTTATACACCTCTATTAGATCATCCCTCATCCTACTGCACTCCATGAAATAGAGTCCCTGCCTACTCAACCTCTCCCTATAGCTCTGGCCCTCTAGTGCTGGCAACATCCTCGTAAATCTTCACTGTACCCTTTCCAGTTTGATGACATATTTCCTATAACATGGTGCCCAGAACTGAATACTATACTCTGAATGCGGCCTCACCAACTTCTTATGCAACTGCAACATGACCTCCCAACTTCTATACTCAGCCTGGCCCGCTGACTTACTCCAGCACTCTGTGAAACGTCACAAAACTGGGCAAGATTAACAAGTTTGCTGATGATACAGAAGTGAGTGGTTTTGCAATAGTGAAGATGGCTGTGAACGATTACAGCAGGATCTGGATCAATTATCCAGGCGGGCAAAGGAATGGTTGATGGTTGCATGGTTCCTTGAAGGTCGTGTCGCAGGTATATCAGGTGGTCAAAAAGTATTTTGGCACTTTGGCCTTCATCAGTCAGAGTATTGAGTATAGAAGTTGGGACGTCATGTTGCAGTTGTAGAAGATGTTGGCGAGATCGTATTTAGAATATCGTGTTCAGTTCTGGGCACCATGTTACAGCAAAGATGTGAAACTGAAAATAGTACCGAGATCCCCATCCTGGATCAGTCCAATCAGGGTTGTTTCATCCGCAAACTTGAGAAGCTTGACAGAGGTGTTAGTGGAGGTGCTGTCATTGGTGTGGCGAGAGTAGAGGAGAGGGGAGAGTACGCATCTTGCGGTGCTCCTATGCTGAGCGTTTGCGGGTCCGAGATATGCTTTCCCGTCACACATGCTGCTTCCTGTCCGTCAGAAAGCTGGTGATCCACCGACAGAGGGGTTCAGGCACAGTCAACTCAGAACGTTTGGAGCGTAGTAGCTCTGGCACAATAGTGTTGAATGCAGAGCTAAAAACAACAAACAAAATATTTGCATTGGTCCCCTGGAGGTCTAGGTGATGGAGGATGAAGTGTAGCCCAAATTGACTGCGTCACCACAGATCTATTGGCCAAATATGCAAAATGCAGAAGTCCAGCAGAGGGATTGTGATATTTTTCAGCTTGGCCAGCACAAGCCTTTCAGCGGCCTCCATGACTACATAGGTCAGTGCGACAATCCTGTAATAGTTAAGACCAGTAATCCTTACCTTTTGGCGTACCGGGACAATAGTGGAGACTTCGAAGCAGGCAGGGGCAGTGCATCTTTGCAGGGACTGGTTAAAAATGAGTAATTGGGTGTGAAGTGTTGGTGGGCGTGCGAAAGGGTCCACTCTCTTCATTACTGGAGTCTTGACTTAAGTAGGTGTGAGGTGGTGAATGGGAAATGAAGGGTGCAGGGTCAATACTTTGCAGACTGGGTTTTCCCCCGCCCGAATCCCCTACACACGTGACGGGGCACACATCCCCCACCGATGTGACGGGGCACACATCCCCCACCGATGTGACTAGGGACACATCCCCTACACATGTGACGAGGGTCATTGTTCCACACCCCCCTACACATGTGACTGGGGACACTGCACCACATAATCCCCTGCACATGTGACTGGGGACACATCCCCTACACATGTGACTAGGGACACATCCCCTACACATGTGACTAGGGACACATCCCCTACGCATGTGCCTAGGGACACATCCCCTGCGCATGTGACTTGGGACATATCCCCTACGCATGTGACGAGGGACATTGTACCACACCCCCACGCATGTGTCTAGGGGACACTGCACCACATAATCATCCTACACATGTGACTAGGGGACACTGCACCACATAAACCCCCACACATGTGACTGGGGGAAACTGCACCACAGAATCCCCCACACATTTGACGAGGTGGGGACATTGAACCACATAATCCCCCACACATGTGACTAGGAGGACACTGCACCATATAATCCCCCACACATGTGACTAGGGGGACACTGCATCACATAATCCCCACACATGTGACGAGGGGAGACCGTGAACCACATAAACCCCCACACATGTGACTAGGGAGACACTGCACCACATAATCTTCCACAGATTAGACTAGAGAGACACTGAACCACATAACCCCCCAAACATGTGACTAGGGAGACACTGCACCACATATCCCCCCACACATGTAACTAGAATAGAATAGTTTATTTATTGTCATTGTAACATGAACCATGTACAACGAAATTTAAAAATGTCAGCCAGTCAGTGCACCATTCAAACAATTCTAAAAGCTAACGATACATACAAGATAAAATATTAAAAGATAAACAACTACAATAAATATCACGAAAATAGCACGCATAAACAACCAACCCTCCATACTTCTGTCGATTTCACAGTGTACCACATTCCCTTAGTATGTCTGGCCCCTCTTTTACTTGGCGGCTACATTTAGTGCTTTTATAGCAGTGGGGTAAAACTGTTTGTTAGTCTGTTCGTCCTTGTCCTTGTAGATCTGTACCGTCTGCCTGACGGCAACAGTTCAAACAGGGAGTGTCCGGGGTGGGAAATGTCCTTTATGATACTCTGGGATTTTTTGGTGCTAGGGGGACACTGCACCACATAATCCCCCACACATGTGACTAGGGAGACACTGAACCACATAATCCCCCACACATGTGACTAGGGGGACACTGAACCACACATCCCCCCACACATGTGACTAGGTGGACACTGCACCACATAATTCCCCACACATGTGACGAGGGGGACACTGCACCACATAATCCTCCCCATGTGACAAGGGGGACACTGAACCACATATTCCCCCACACATGACTAGGGGGACACTGCACCACATAATCCCCCACACATGTGACGAGGGGGGCACTGCACCACATATCCCCCACACATGTGACTAGGGGGACACTGAACCACATAATCCTCCCACACATGTGACCGGGGAGACACTGCACCACATAATCCCCCACACATGTGACATGGGGAGACACTGAACCACATAATGGGGCTGTCAGGGTGGGATAAGGGGTGGTAAACATCGTGCAGCCAAGGGAGGGGCACAGCTTCCGATGGGGGTACTCGTGAGCTGATGAGAAATAATAATAATAATAATAATAATAATAATAATAATAATAATAATAATAATAATAATAATAATAATAATAATAATAATAACAATAATAACTGTATTTGTTAAGCACCTTAAAAAACAACCAACGCTGACCAAAGTGCTGTACAGAAAAAAAAATAAGCAAGACATCATAAAACAGGATGCGCATAAATTACATACGAAATTCCAACAATAAATTAAAAGACATAAAACATGAGTACAAACCACGCAGCAAAACCAAGCAAATAAAGTAAATGAATAAGCCGACACCTTACTGGTCTACAAAGGCCACGGAGAATAGATATGTCTTCAGGAGTGACTTAAAAACAGCTAGAGAAGGGGGCTGTTTAACGTGCAGAGGCAATTTAATAGTAAGATTAAATGAGTACTTACCAGTACGAAGTTTGATCTGTATTTTATGAGGAGTTACGATGAGGGATTAAGTGAAGAACCCACCCAGTGCGCAGGCGCGGCATACTTCCAAGCAGCGGTGTGGAATCACAGATAGACACAATATTTGAAGTAAACATAGTAAAGATCAAGGAGACATCAGTTTACTAGTTTGATCTATATAATGAGGGTGGGAGCGGAGGGCACGTAATCCATCATCGTAACTCCTCATAAAATACAGATCAAACTTCGTACTGGTAAGTACTCGTTTAATCTTACTATTTTACTTCGGAGTCACGTGAGTGACTACGTGAAGATTTCAAAGGTCTGTGATTTAAAACCGTGTAACAGCTTTATATCACTCGCTGCCGAAGTTCTAGAGGGAGGAAGTGGTATCTAATGACCAACGAATCTGTTTGTTTTTTAAAACAAAAGTGTTTATTAACAATAACAAAATTCAAAAATGCTCCCCCGGGCTTAAATTATAAAGATTTGCAGTTTGTAAGATTTTCTCTGCAAACAGGTCTGGTTTCATCAGCGGTTTATTGTAAAATTTACGGAATGTCGACACCCTTGACCATCCTGCCGTATTTAGGATGTGGTCTATTGGGACGTCCATGCGTTCCGCCGCTGATGTTGATGCTGCCCTGGTGGAATGGGATTTAAAAACGTTAGTATCAATTCCCGCAGCTTTCAGCACCTGCTTTAGCCACCTTGAAATGGTTTGGCTAGTTACCCGTCCAAAAGGTTTTCTGTTGCTGACCCATAAGGCTTTTTCACTCCCTCTGAGTTTTTGGGTTGTGTCTACATAGTTCTGGAGATGGGTCACAACACATAGCCTTGGTTCTGGTGGGTAGGCCCGGAATATTATCGGTGAGTTGGGCATACCTGGCCTACTTTGTTTTACCAGATCTGGAATAACAAACGTGATGCAGTCTGGGGTAGTTACCATGTTGGCCATTCGTAGCTTGTGTAATGACTGGACCCTTTGAGCAGATACGAGAGCCATGAGCATAAGTGTTTTTAGAGTAGATTCCTCTAGACTGAGGGATCAAGCTGGTGGCCATCCTCTGAGATGTGATAACACCACACTAATATCCCATACATGGGTATACCTGGGCGTTGGGGGTTTGTTGTTATAAATACCCTTTAGGAGTTTTATCACTAGCGGATGGGACCCTATGCTCTGGTATCCTGCTGGTTTAAGATAAGCAGACAGGGCGCTTCGTGCTGCATTCACGGCACTGTAGCTCATCTTCTGATCATGGTATAGGTGGGCCAGGAACTCCAACACGTCGGTGATTGAGGCTGTATCATACGTTGTCCCTGCGTCCAAGCAGTATTTCTCCCATTTTTTGACGTACGTCAGGTACTGCTTCTTTGTGGAATCCCGCAGGGCTGCCGACATGGTGGTGATTGTTCTTTCTGATAGCCCCAGTCCCTGGTAAGGTCTGGTTAGAACCTACAAACCAGGAGTTTAATATATTGATGGCATGGGTGACTCTTGCCGGATACTGGGTGAGTCAGCAGTTGTGGGTTACTTTGGAAAACCATTGGTGACTCGACCACCATGTCGTGAATGACTGGGAACCATGGTTGGGTAGGCCAGTCTGATAGGACCAAAATTCCAGAAGCAGAGTCAGTCTGAATTTTCCGGAGTACCCGACTGATGAGGCAGAAGGGAGGGAAAGCATAGAAGAAGAAATGTCCCCAATCCAGCGTGAAAGCATCTACCGCTGCTGCCTCTGGGTCTGGTTCTCAAGCCACATACGTAGGTAACTGGTGATTCAATCTAGATGCAAACAAATCGATATCTGGCGTTCCATATTGCTTAATAATTTTTGCAAAGATTTTTGGATCTAACATCCATTCGATGTTATCATTGAATTTTCGTGACCTGGTGTCTGCCAATGTATTTAGCTTACCTGGTAGATAGGCAGCTGATAACCAAATATGTCTTTTGACACACCATAGCCAGATTGCATTGACCAATTTGTCGCATGATAATGATTTTATGCCACCCATGTGGTTAACGTAAGCCACCACCGTAGTATTGTCGATCTGTAACCTAACATGCACGTGCTGCATTTTAGATGCATATGCTTTTAACCCATAGTAGGCGGCCAGCATTTCCAAATAGTTGATGCCCAGCGAGTGTAGTAACGATGACTCAGAATTAGTACATCTGCCACCTGTGCTGGATATAGAGTTAGTTGCTCCACAGCCTAAAGCACTGGCATCTGTTTTGATAACTAAGTTAGGATTAGTGATGATAATGGGACTGAAACTGTGCCAAACATTGTCTGCCCACCACTGTAGTTCTGATATAGCTGCAGTGGGTAAATACATATTTCGGTCATAATGACCCGAACATCGATGCAGTGCATTTACCTTTGCTCTTTGTAGATTTTGATAGTGCAAAGGTCCGAATTGTGTAGCTGGAATTGCTGCTACAATTATTCCAATTACTCTGGCAACTTGTCGGATTGTTGGTCGTTTATTGACTATTAAATTGTTGCATGACTGTGCTAATGCAACCATTTCCCCCCTTGACAGAGTAACAGTCATATGGATTGAATTAATAGTGAAACCTAAATAATCCATGGTAGTTGATGGCTTCAATTTTGATTTATCTGGGTGTAGGACGAACCCCAACGTTTCAAGGAGCTGTTTAGTAGCTGAAACTGCTGCCACAGCTAATTCCTTGGTTCTTCCCAATACGAGAATATCGTCCAGATATGCCATGACTATATGTTTTTGTTCTCTTAATATATTCATGGCTACTTTTAGAATTTTGGTAAATAATCTGGGGGCTGAGGTTAGTCCATTGGGCAATGCTTTATACTGCCATTATTGCCCCATCCAGATAAATTTCAGGTATCTATAATGATCCTTATGTATGGGTACTAAATAGTAAGCATCTTTGATATCAATGCTTGCCATGAAGTATCCTTTTGAGATCAGTTGTCTGGCAGTGACAAATGTCTCCATTTTAAAGTGTATATACTCAACAGATTTATTTAGTGATGTTAGATCAATGATGATGCGACATCCACCATCTTTTTTGGTTTTGGTAAATATGTTTGATACAAATTCCAACGGTTCGTGTCTGGTCTTTTCAATGACTCCTTTTGACATGAGCCTTTCTAGTTCAGCTTGTCCTTCCCGTTTCTCTTTCTCAGAGGGGAGAAATACCCTTTGGGGTATATGCTGAACCGGCGGTAATATGCCTGTTTTAAATTCAATTTTGTATCCACTAATACTGTTTAGTATGTATTTGTTGTTTGTGACAGTACCCCAAGCTTTTTTGAACAAGTGTAGTCGCCCTCCTGTTAGTAGAGCACCCTTGTTCAGCGTATGTTGACAGGAACCAGACCCACCTACCTCCAAGTTCATTCTCATTTTTGGGGTTGTCTTCTCTTGTAGGCGCGGTTCTGTTGTACTGTTATAGGTGCTGTCGTAGGGCGGCGCATCTTCCAACGGTTCCGCTCTGGGCCCCTGTCTAAAAAAGACCTTTGGGGTTAATGTGTAGCGGTCGCCGAGCTTTCACCAGTCCTTGTTCGTGGATATTTGCATGTGGATGCCGAGGGGTGCTGCCAACTGGGTGTTTGAGTCCTGCTCGATCCTAGGCCTGCCCTCATGAGGCCCACAGGTTTGGCTGCCTCTTCTAGTTCTTTTAGCCTTTTGGCTAGGTCGGCCCCAAACAGCAGTGCCTCGTTTTCTGCTGCAGGGGCTTTGCATAGCACCGCATACTTGGGGTTCAGGGCAGGTCTGATGTTATCCCGCCTCAGGTTATTTATCTCGTACTGAGTGTTGCACATAAGTGCTAGTACGTCCTGTTGGCAGGTGGTGAGATCGGTGTTCTCCGTGGACCGAGCGAAGGCGGTGATAGCCGCTGTGTGGAGCTTTAAGATGCGCTGCATTTTTAGCTCTTGTCCGCGGATATGTTGTCCCAGCTGGCTCCAGATTTGTCCGTTGACGGTTTTTACTCTCAGCGCCTCGCAGTTTTCAGGTGCTGTATACGTTTCTAGAGCCTCTAGGATGACCTTTTCCTGCAGGGCTTTATTTGAAAGTTTGTTAATACTGGCTGCCATCCTGGGTTCCAGTATTCTCCCTGCTCGTGGAGGTGCCGCGTAGCGGCCAACAACACCCAGCAGCTCTTCTTGCTCCTGCTCCCCTGGCATGCTAGTGCAATCGTCCGCCTGCCCTTGGGTTAAGCCAGCCCAGCCCTGGCCTCCCTTGCTAACCTCGAACAAAGAGGGAGCAGAGGGGTGTGGTGACAGTTTAGAGGAGGCATAAGCCCGTCCTCCATAGGGATGCTTGTCTTGCATCTCCTGTTCGAGCATCTGCTCGAGGAGCTGTCTCATGCAGCTCAGGCGGCTGTCTCTCCGCTTTCTTGGGGGAGACTCGTCCTGTTCCTCCGATGAATCGGAGACCACCGGCCGGTCCGTTTTCCGAGTGGACTTCCTCCCTGTGCGCGGCGGCACAGGGAGCGGCTCGGGTTCAGGTGTTAGGGAGCGCTCAAAAAGCGGTCCCGCCGTCAGTGGCTGCCGCCCAGATATCGAACCCTCCTCGGGGGGAGTCGGGCAGGCAGTTCTTTTAGCGAGTCGTTTTCTGGAAGCCATACTCGCAACTTTCTCCTGTTCAACGAAAAAACACTTACCTGAAGGTCTTGTTTTATCCTGCAGCTGGAGAGCCTGACTCCAGCTGCCGCCGCTGTTGAGCTGCTGGCGTAATGCCGCGCCTGCGCACTGGGTGGGTTCTTCACGTAGTCACTCACGTGACTCCGAAGTAAAATCCACAATCACGGAGCTGACACAGCAAAGGCACGGTCCCCTCTGATCTTCCGCTTAGTTTTTGGCCCAATCAGGAGCAGCTGATCATCTGACCTGAGAGAGCGGGATGGTGTATAAGGGTGAAGAAGCTCACATAGGTAGGACGGTGCAAGACCATTTAGGGATTTAAAAGCAAAT
>NW_026575465.1:12500-46950 GCF_028641065.1 Leucoraja erinaceus
ACACACACACACACACACACACACACACACACACACACACACACACACACACACACACACACACACACACACACACACACACACACACACACACACACACACACACACACACACACACACACACACACACACACACACACACACACACATATTCGCGCACACACACACACACACATAGCAATTTTCAAGTCTTGCCAGAGATTCTCAATTGGATTTAGGTCTGGAATTTGACTGGGCCATTATATCACATGAATATGCTTTGATCAAAACCATTCAATTGTAGCTCTGGCTGTATGTTTAGGGTCGTTGTTCTGCTGGAAGGTGAACCTCCGCCCCAGTCTCAAGTCATTTTCAGACTCAAACAGGTTTTCTTCCAAGATTGCCGTGCATTTTGTTTCATCCATCTTACCATCAACTCTGACCAGCTTCCCTGTCCCTCTTGAAGAAAAGCATTCCCACCACATGATGCTGCCACCACCATGTTTCACAGTGGGGATGGTGTGTTCTGGGTGATGTGCAGTGTTAATTTTCCATCACACATAGCGTTGTGCATTTAGGCCAAAAACTTCAATTTTGATCTCATCTGACCAGAACACCTTCCTCCACATGTTTGCTGTGTCCCCCACATGGCTTGAGGCAAACTGCAAACGGGACTTCTTATGGTGTTTTTTTCAACAAAGGCTTTCTTCTTGCCACTGTTCCATAAAGGCCCGATTTGTGGAGTGCATGACTAATAGTTGGCCTGTGGACAGATTCTCCCACCTGAGCTGTGGATCTCTGCAGCTCTTCCAAAGTTACCATGGGCCTCTTGGCTGCTTCTCTGATCAATGCTCTCCTTGCCCGGCCTGTCAGTTTAGGTGGACGGCCACGTCTTGGTCGGTTTGCAGTTGTGCCATACTCTTTCAATTTTCGGATGATGGATTGAACAGTGCCCCGTGAGATGTTCAAATCTTGATAATGTTTTTATAACATAACCCTGCTTTAAACTTCTCCACAACTTTATCCCTGACCTGTCTGATGCGTTCCTTGGGCTTCAGGATGCTTTGTTCACTAATGTTTTCTATCAAACCTCTGAGGCCTTCACAGAACAGCTGTATTTATACTGAGATTAGATAACAAACAAGTGGACTCTATTTACTAATTAGGTGACTTCTGAAGACAATTGGTTACACTGGATTTTATTTAGGGGTATCAGAGTAAAGGGGGCTGAATACTTTTGCACGCCACACTTTTCAGTTTTTTATTTGTAAAGAAATTTGAAAACCATTTATCATTTTCCTTCCACTGCACATTTATGCGCCACTTTGTGTTTGTCCATCACATAACATCCCAATAAAATACATTTACGTTTGCGGTTGTACGTGACAAAATGTGGAAACGTTCGAGCGGTATGAAAACTTTTGCAAGCCACTAGTTCCAAATCAGATTAGCCAATCTATCACAGGATTCCGACTTCATTCCACCCACATGTTTAACATACGACACTGCCGGAGTGTTGTCTATCTGACGCTGAACATGCAGGTGACACTTAGAAGAGCAATAAGCCTTAAGCCGATAAAATGCCCCCCAAAAGATCTAAATAATGAATCCCATGTGTTTGCAGAAGAGGTGCCTCATGCTTAGTCAATCTGCCTCCACAGCAAGAAATGGTATCAGTAGCTCCTCAACCTAGAGCACTGACATCTGTCTGTAAGACCATGGAATGTTAGTCAACCAGAATTTTGCTGGAACCACTTGAGATGTTCATTATCCACCAGTACACTACAGCAAGGGCTTCAGCTGGTAATTGCATGGGCCTGTCATAATGCCCTGTATGTTTCCTGAGAGCCTGTTATTTTGCCCGTTGTAAATTTTGGTAATGCAAAGTTCCAAACTGAACTGCTGGAAAAGCAGCCACTAATTTGCCAATCAAGCTGTCTAATTGAAGGTCGTTGCATCTCTATGAGTTTGTTACAACCTCTGGCCTTTTGCCCCTGGCGAGAATCGCTGATTTGAGTTAATAGTGAATCCCAAATAATCAATAACTCTGACTGGTGTTAATTGGGGTGGAAGATTGCAACCTTCACGTTTCGACTAATGCAATCAAATAAACGTGCACAAACTGAAGATCAAATATAACACGTTGTCCTACAACTTTAAGCTGTGAATGCCACACGAAAGAAGCCTGGTGTTAATTTGGATTGAACTGGATGAATGATGAACACCAATCTCTCAATAGTGAGCATACCAACTGAAATAGATGATTCAGCTGTTTCCCGAATCTTTCCTATGATTAAAATATCATCCACATTGGCCATTACAATACGACCCCGAGCCCGGAGTAGCCCCAGCACTGATTTTTTAAAAACAATTTCGTAAATAGTCTAGGGGCTGAGGTTAAACCATCGCGCAGTGTTTTGATTTGCCATTATTGATTCATCCAGCTAAATTTGAAATATCTCCTATCATCGCTATAAACAGGCACTGAGTAATATGCATATTTAAGGTCTATACATGCCATATAACATCTTCTGGAAACCAGTTGCTTGACAGTAACAAAAGTATCCATTTTGAAATGCTTATACTGTACAAAGGGGTTAAGGCTCGTCAAGTCGAGGATGATTCTAATTGGTGGATTTGGCGAACCGGCTTCTCAATTTATTTGTATATTTTTTCAAGTTGTGCCTGTACCTCCATTTTCTCTTTTTGTGAGAAAATGAGTGTCCGGCTTGGAAAATATTGAGTTGGGATTGGGAAGGAATTCAATTAGAAAACCTTGTATACTGCACAATATAAACGGATCTGATGTTATCTCACACCATTCCTTTAGGAACAAGTGTAATCTTCCCCCAACTTGTAGGTGTTTCTCCTTTAATATGTTAATATGAGAACCAGACCCACCTACCTCTATGGTTACCGATGGAATTTGCTGCTTCCGGTTTCTGATGAGAAAATCATGTTTGCTCGTGCCCCGCTTGCAGCCCGCCAGCTGCGCATATTAGTGAATGGCCGGCTTGCTCCTTTACCGGACCCGATCTCTGCAACCCGTCTGGAGTAGGAACTGCCGCCGAGCCATTCTGCTGCCCATCGGTGCATTAATCAATCCCGCCGTTCATGCCTCGTCGTCGAACTCTTTAACTCTTTTCGCCAGGTCTTCCACAAACAGCAGATTTGGTGCTTGATTGTTGCAAATTACACAGTTGAGGCCACAGTTCGTTGGCTATATTTATGAGGGAGTTAGATGTGGCCCTTGTGGCTAAATGGATCAGGGGGTATGGAGAGAAGGCAGGGATGGTATAGTGAGTTGGACTCGGGGCCGAATGGCCTACTCCTGCCCCTATTTTCTATGTTTCTAGGAATGGGCGACGTTTCGGGACGAAACCCTTCTTCAGACTGATGTCAGGGGACAATAACCAATAGGTGCAGGAGGAGGCCATTCGGCCCTTCCAGCCAGCACCGCCATTCACTTTGATCACTGGCCCTCAACACCAGCAAAACCACGGAACTGATTCTGGACTTTGGAATGAGTAGGGGGGGGGGGGGGGGGGCACAGCCCCATTTATATCAACGGGTCAATGGTTGAAAGTGTCAAGAGCTTCACATTCCTGGGCGTGGACATCTCTGAGGGTCCCTCCCGGTTGGAGAACACTGATGCAATTATCAAGAAAGCTCATCAGCGCCTCTATAACCATATAACCATATAACAATTACAGCACGGAAACAGGCCATCTAGGCCCTACAAGTCCGTGCCTAACAATTAATTTCCCTTAGTCCTACCTGCCTGCACACATACCATAACCCTCCATTCCCTTCCCATCCATATGCCTATCCAATTTATTTTTAAATGATACCAACGAAGCTACCTCCACCACTTCCACTGGAAGCTCATTCCACACCGCTACCACTCTCTGAGTAAAACGTTCCCCCTCATGTTACCCCTAAACTTCTGTCCCATAATTCTGAAGTAATTCTGAAGTCTACTTCCTGAGAAGATTACGGAGAGTCGGTTTATCAAGGAATACTCTCTCTAACTTCTACACGTGCACAGTAGAGAGAATGCTGACCGGTTGCATCGTGGGTTGGTTCGGCAGTTTGTGCGCCCTGGTGAGGCAAGGACTACTAAAAGTAGTAAACACTGCCCAGTCCATCATCTGCTCTGATCTTCCTTCCATCGAGGGGATCTATCGCAGTCGCTGCCTCAAAAAGGCTGGCAGTATCATCAAAGACCCACACCATCCTGGTCACACACTCATCACCCCGCTACCTACAGGTGGAAGGTCTTTAAAATGATGAGATAGAGGTATTTAAAATTATGAAAGGGATGGACAGAGTTGACGTGGACAAGCTTTTCCCCTTGAGAGTAGGGAAGATTCAAACAAGAGGACATTTCCTCAGAATTAAGGGATAGAAGTTTAAGGGTAACATGAGGGGGAACTTCTTTACTCAGAGAGTGGTAGCTGTGTGGAATGACCTTCCAGTGGAAGTGGTGGAGGCAGGTTCGATTTTATCATTTAAAAATCAATTGGATAGGTATATGGACGAGAAAGGAATGGAGGGTTATGGTCTGTGTGCAGGCAGATGGGACTAGGGAAACATAATTGTTCGGCACGGACGAGATGGCCTGTTTCCATGCTGTAATTGTAATATGGATATATAAACATATACAATTATAAAAGGACTGGACCAGCTAGATGCAGGAAAATTGTTCCCAATGTTGGGCGTGTCCAGAACCAGGGGCCACAGTCTTAGAATGAAGGGGGGGGGGGGGATTTAAGACTGAGGTGAGAAAAAGTTTTTCACCCAGAGAGTTGTGAATTTATGGCATTCCCTGCCACAGAGGGCAGTGGAGGCCAAGTCACTGGATGGATTTAAGAGAGAGTTAGATAGAGCTCTAGGGGCTAGTGAAGTCAAGGGATATGAGGAGAAGGCTCATCCCCTAATGGTTATTGACAAGGGATGATCAGCCATGATCACAATGAATGGCGGTGCTGGCCCGAAGGGCCGAATGGCCTCCTCCTGCACCTATTGTCTATTGTTCTGTTTTTTTATTGTATTGTAAATATTATTTCTTAATAATTGAATACATTTTTTAGATTAAAATACTAAGGGAAACACGGATACAAGGGGCGGTGAAATTAGCGGCCTGCAGATGCATGGCATTGTGTTGATCGCTTATTGAGTCCACATGCTCACAGTCACCAGCGTTCCGCCTGACCTCAGCCAACGCCAGGTTGTTTTTGGCACCACATGCACAGACCCAGCTGGTTTTGGCCCGTGCTCTGTGCTTCCATGGGCAGGGCCTGCTGGAAATGTCGGCGAGCATGCTAGCTCTGGGTACGTTCTGCATTGATGACCGGGTTTTTTTTGATAGAGGGGTGTGTGCTGGTGTTCTGTACACGACTCATACCCTGGCACCGGGTCCCAGAGTCAGCGCCAGTCGATGTACATGAACAACTTAGGCCTCTTTCCCCACGCAGTCCTACCAGGATGTAGTTAGGGCCACTAGGACTGCCGGTGCCTTTAATCATGTCGCTGGCAGCGAAATTGTCCGGGGACCGTCACGAACCAATAATATGAAACACACCTGCAGAGAGGAACTGCAGGCGCTGGTTTCATCCGCAGATAGACACAACTGCTGGAGTATATATCCTCTTGCTATGTTTAACGGCCCACGCCCGACGCCCGGCCCTCACCGGATCCCCGGCCCTCACCGGATCCCCGGTCCTCGCCCGACTCCCGGCCCACGCCCGACTCCCGGCCCACGCCCGACGCCCGGCCCTCACCGGATCCCCGGCCCTGACCCGACCCCCGGCCCTCACCCGACCCCCGGTCCTGGCCCGACTCCCGGTACTCACCCGATCCCCGGAGCCCAACCGTCCCGCGGAGCTGGAGAACGCCGCGGAGCTGGAGACCACCACCCGACCCGTGGAGCTGGAGACCACCACCCGACCCGTGGAGCTGGAGACCACCACCCGACCCGTTGAGCTGGAGACCACCACCCGACCCGTGGAGCTGGAGACCACCACCCGACCCGTGGAGCTGGAGACCACCACCCGACCCGTGGAGCTGGAGACCACCACCCGACCCGTGGAGCTGGAGAACGCCACCCCACCCGACCCGTGGAGCTGGAGACCACCACCCGACCCGTGGAGCTGGAGAACGCCACCCGACCCGTGGAGCTGGAGACCACCACCCGACCCGTGGAGCACCCACCCGACCCGGGGAGCTGGAGACCACCACCCGACCCGTGGAGCTGGAGAACGCCACCCGACCCGTGGAGCTGGAGACCACCACCCGACCCGTGGAGCTGGAGAACGCCAGGTAAGCCCCGGGGCTGGAGACCATCAGCAGAGCCGCGGGGCTGAAGACCGCCTGCGGAGTAACGCAGACGCGGAGCAACGGAGCGGCAGAACACCAGCGCGCACCAAGCCAGCTCGGCCCACCAGAAGCACCAACAGACGGCGACGGGTACAAAAACACCGCCGGGGACGCAGAGGTGGGTTAAAGGCCAGGTTAGAGCTAGCCCCACACAGGGCAGCGATTCCTAGCCTTTTCCTCGCCAACGTGCGCTCACTGGCAAACAAAATGGATGAACTCCGGCTAAGGATCACCTCCCACAACCGGATCAAGGACTGCAACATCTTGATCTTCACTGAAACTTGGCTCAACACTGACGTTCCTGACAGCGCCATCCAGCTATCGGGGCGTCATTTACTCCAAGCGGACAGGACATCAGACTCTGGTAAGACCAGAGGGGGGGGGGGGGGGGGGGTCTGTGCATTTATGTAAACAAAGCATGGTGCACGGACTCCTCCATCATCGAGAGTCACTGCTCAGCTAACCTTGAATTCCTCTTGGTTGGATGCAGACCGTTCTATCTGCCCAGAGAGTTCACCTCCACTGTTGTGACTGCAGCCTACATCCCTCCTGATGCTAATGCCAAGCTTGCAATGAAAGAGCTGCATACTGCCATTAGCAAACAACAGACTCACAACCCCGAGGCAGCCTTCATTGTTGCGGGTGACTTCAATCACTCCAACCTGAAGACTGTACTCCCCAAATTCCACCAACATGTATCCTTCCCCACTAGAGTAGACAAGACACTGGACAAAGTCTACACCAACATGGCTGAAGCTTACAAAGCCATCCCCCTCCCCCACCTTGGTCAGTCTGATCACGTCTCATTGTTCCTGCTCCCTAAGTACTCCCCGCTCATCAGACGGGTTAAACCAACTGTAAGGACAGTTAAAGTCTGGTCAGAGGAAGCGGACTTCACACTTCAGCAGTGTTTTGGAAACACTGACTGGAAGGCGTTTGCAGCCCAGGCCACCCTTGACTCTCACACGGACATTGATTCCTATACATCCTCTGTTCTGGACTTTATAAACTCCACCATCAATAGTGTCACCTCCCTCAAACAGGTGACCATATACCCGAATCAGAAGCCATGGATGAACAGCGAGGTCAGGCTACTGCTGAAAGCACGGGACACCGCTTTCAGGTCAGGCGATGCTCGAGCCTACAGTTCATCCAGGGCTAACCTGAAGAGGGGCATCAGGAAGGCCAAGCACTGCCATAAGCTCAGGATTGAGGAGCACTTCAACAACAACTCCGACCCCCGACGCATGTGGCAAGGCATCCAGGCCATCACGGACTACAGACCCTCCAACATCACCCCCACATCCAGCGACGCCTCCTTCCTTGAGGAGCTTAACCACTTCTATGGCCGCTTCGACAGGGACAATCTAGAGACAGCCATCAAGGCTGTGCTACCTGCCGATCACCAACCCCTCACACTCACCCCCTACGACGTGTACGTGGCACTGAGTAGGACTAATGCACGTAAGGCTGCTGGCCCTGACGGCATCCCCGGGCGCGTGCTCAGTGCCTGTGCTGCGCAGCTGACAGACGTCTGGACTGACATCTTCAACCTGTCACTTGCCCAAGCAGTTGTCCCCACTTGCCTTAAAGCCACCTCCATCGTGCCAGTGCCAAAACACTCCACTGCGGCAAGCCTCAACGACTTCCGCCCAGTTGCACTTACCCCCATCATCACCAAGTGCTTCGAGAGGCTGGTCCTGGCACACCTCAAAAGCTGCCTGCCCCCCACACTGGATCCCTATCAGTTTGCCTACCGCAAGAACAGGAGTACGGAGGATGCCATCTCAACGGCACTTCACTCCGCCCTCTCCCACCTTGACAACAGAGACACTTATGTAAGAATGCTGTTCATCGATTACAGCTCAGCATTCAACACCATTATTCCATCAAAACTGATCACCAAACTCGGTAACCTGGGCATCGACCCCTCCCTCTGCAACTGGATACTGGACTTTCTAACCAACAGACCCCAGTCTGTGAGGTTAGACAAGCACACCTCTTCAACCCTCACCCTGAACACCGGCGTTCCTCAGGGCTGTGTGCTGAGCCCCCTCCTCTACTCCCTCTTCACCTATGACTGCACACCTGTACATGGTACTAACACCATCATCAAGTATGCAGATGATACAACGGTGATTGGCCTCATCAGCAACAACGATGAGCTGGCCTACAGGGAGGAGGTCCAGCACTTAGCAGCATGGTACGCTGACAACAACCTGGCTCTTAACTCCAAGAAGACCAAGGAGCTCATTGTAGACTTCAGGAATTCCAGAGGTGGCACGCACACCCCCATCCACATTAACGGGACGGAGGTGGAACGTGTTTCTAGCTTCAGGTTCCTGGGAGTCAACATCTCCGATGACCTCTCTTGGACCCACAATACCTCTACTCTGATCAAGAAGGCTCATCAGCGTCTCTTCTTCCTGAGGAGACTGAAGAAGGACCATCTGTCTCCTCAGATCCTGGTGAACTTCTACCGCTGCACCATCGAGAGCATCCTTACCAACTGCATCACAGTATGGTATTGCAACTGCTCTGTCTCCGACCGGAAGGCACTGCAGAGGGTGGTGAAAATTGCCCAACGCATCACCGGTTCCACGCTCCCCTCCATTGAGTCTGTCCAAAGCAAGCGCTGTCTGCGGAGGGCGCTCAGCATCGCCAAGGACTGCTCTCACGCCAACCATGGACTGTTTATCCTCCTACCATCCGGGAGGCGCTACAGGTCTCTCCGTTGCCGAACCAGCAGGTCGAGGAACAGCTTCTTTCCGGCGGCTGTCACTCTACTAAACAACGTACCTCGGTGATTGCCAATCACCCCCCCCCCCCGGACACTTATTATTTATTTTTTATTCAAATCGTTTGCTATGTCGCTCTTCAAGGTAGATGCTAAATGCATTTCGTTGTCTCTGTACTGTACACTGACAATGACAATTAAAATTGAATCTGAATCTGAATCTTAACAGGGAGTTATATATTAATGATTTGGACGAGGGAATTGAATGCATCATCTCCACGTTTGCGGATGACACGAAGCTGGGGGGCAGTGTTAGCTGTGAGGGGGATGCCAGGAGGCTGCAAGGTGAATTCGATAGGCTGGGTGAGTGTGCTGATGCATGGCAGATGCCGTATAATGTGGATAAATGTGAGGTTATCCACTTTGGTGGCAAAACAGGAAGGTATACTAATATCTGAATGGTGGCAGATTAGGAAAGGGGGAGATGCAACAAGACCTGGTTGTCATGATACACCGGTCATTGAAAGTAGGCATGCAGTTCCAGCAGACAGTAAAGAAGGCGAATGGCATGTTAGCATACACAGCAAAAGGATTTGAGTCTAGGAGCAGGGAGGTTCTACTGCAGATGTACACGGTCTTGGTGAGACTACACCTGCAGCATTGCGTACAGGTTTGGTCTCCCAATCTGAGGAAAGACATTCCTGGCATAGAGGTAGTATAGCGAATGTTCACCAAACTGATTCCTGGGATGGACGGATGTTCATAGGAAGAAAGACGGGATAGACTCGGCTCGTACTCGCTAGAATTTAGAAGATTCAGGGGGGATGATATAGGAACTTACAAAATTCTTAAGGGGTTTGGCACACTGGATGCGGGAAGATTATTCCCGATGTGGGGAAAGTCCAGAACTAGGGGGTCACAGTTTAAGGATAAGAGGGAAGTATTTTAAGGCCGAAATGAGAACATCATGTTTTATACAGAGAGTGGTGAATCTGTGGAATTCTCTGCCACAGAACGTAGTTGAGGCCACAGTTCATTGGCTATATTAAAGAGGGAGTTGGATGTGGCCCTTGTGGCTAAAGGGATCAGGGGGTATGGAGATAAACTGGGATTGGATACTGAGTCCGATGGTCAGCCATGATCATATCGAATGGCGGTGCAGGTTCGAAGGGCCGAATGACCTACCCCTGCACCTATTTTCTATGTTTCTATGTTTACCTCTTGAGTTACTCTTGCTATTGAACTCTTGCTGAGAACTCTTGCTATTTGAGGGAGTGCAGCGTAGGTTCACCAGGACATCTTTGCCGAACCCACGTGGCGCTACAATGTTTTTCTAGAACAGCATCGAACAATAGTTATTTACTTCACAGTATAACTTTGCTAATTCTGCTTGGAAGTCAGATAACTGGTGGAGCAGTTGGCTGCAGCTATCTATCGGTGATGTCGTCTCTTGAATCAAATCTGCGATGTCAGGAACTTTCCTTTTATTTCCCTCCACGTTACAACCTTTATAAAAAGAGGAGTTGAGTACAGGAGCAAATGGGGCCTTCTGCAGTTGTACAGGACCCCAGTGAGACCGCACCTGGAGTAGTGTGTGCAGTTTTGGCCTGTTGGCCTTCATAACAAGAGGAATTCAGAACAGGAGCAAAGAGGTCATTCTGCAGTTGTACAGAACCTCGCTGAGACCACACCTGGAGTATTGTGTGCAGTGTTGGCCTGTTGGCCTTCATAACAAGATGAGTTGAGTTTAGGAGCAAAGAGGTTCTTCTGCAATTGTGCAGTGCCCTGGTGAGACCACACCTGGAGTACTGTGTGCAGTTTTGGTCCCCTAATTTGAGGAAGGACATTCTTGTTATTGACGGTGCCCATCGTAGATTCACCAGGTTAATTCCCGGGATGGTGAGACTGTCATATGCTGAGAGGGTGGAGCAGCTGCGCTTGTACACTCTGGAGTTTAGAAGGATGAGAGGGTATCTCATTGAAACATGTAATATTATTAAGGGCTTAGACACACTAGAGGCAGGAAACATGTTCCCGATGTTGGGGGTGTCCAGAACCAGAGGCCACAGTTTAAGAATAAGGAGTAAGCCATTTAGAACGGAGACGAGGAAACATTTTTTCTCACAGAGGGTTGTGAGTCTGTGGAATTTTCTGCCAAATGGCCTCTTCCTGGACCTATTTTCTATTATCTATTGTCTAATTCAGCGGGTCAGGCAGCATCTGTGGGGAAGATGAATAGGTGACAATAGACAATAGATAATAGACAATAGGTGCAGGAGGCCAATCGGCCCTTTGAGCCAGCATCGCCATTCAATGTGATCACGGCTGATCATTCACTATCGGTACCCCGTTCCTGCCTTCTCCACATATACCCTGACTACGCTATCTTTAAGAGCCCTATCTAGCTCTCCCTTGAAAGTATCCAGAGAACCGACCTCCACTGAGGCAGAGAATTCCACATTCACCACTCTGTGAGAAAAAGGGTGTTTTCATCTCCGTTCTAAATGTCTTACTCCATACCCCTAAACTGTAACCACTGGTTCTGGAATCCCACAACATCGGGAACATTTTTCCTGCCTCTAGCGTGTCCAAACCCTAAATAATCACATATATGTTTCAATAAGAAACCCTCTCTTCCTTCTAATCTCTAGAGTGTACAAGCCCAGCCGCTCCATTCTCTCAGCATATGACAGTCCCGCCTTCCCGGGAATTAACCTTGAAAATCTACGCTGCATTCCCTCAATAGCAAGAATGTCCTTCCTCAAATTAGGAGACCAAAACTGCACACACTACTGCAGGTGTGGTCTCACTAGGGCATTGTACAACTGCAGAAGGACCTCTTTGCTCCTATACACGACTCCTCTTATTATGAAGGCCAACAGGCCAAATCTGCACACAATACTCCAGGTGCGGTTTCACTATGGTCCTGTACAACTGAAGATGGACCTCTTTGCTCCTATAATCGATTCCTCTTGTTCTGAAGGCCAACATACCATTCGCTTTCTTTACTACCTGCTGTACCCGCATGCTTACTTTGATTGACAGATGTACAAGGACTCCCAGATCCCGTTGAACGTCCCCTTTTCCCAACTTGACACCATTTAGATAGTAATCTGCCTTCCTGTTTTTGCTACCAAAGTGGATAACCTCACATGTATCTACATTAAACTGCCTCTGCCATGCATCTGCACACTCACCGAACCTGTCCAAGGTACTTTGCATCCTCATAGCATCCTCCTCACAGTTCACACTGCCACCCAGCTTTGTGTCATCTGCAAATTTGCAAATGTTACTTTGAATCCCTTCATCAAAATAACAAGAATGTCCTTCCTCAAATTAGGGGACCAAAACTGCACACAATACTCCAGGCGCGGTCTCACTGGGGCCCTGTACAACTGCAGAAGGACCCCTTTGCTCCTATACTCAACTCCTCTTGTTACGAAGGCAAACAGGCCAAATCTGCGCACAATACTCCAGGCGTGGTCTCACGTGGGCCCTGTACAACTGCAGAAGGGCCTATTTGCTCATATACTCAACTCCTTTTGTTATGAAGGTCAACAGGCCAAAACCGCACACATTACTCCAGGTGTGGTGTCACTAGGGCCCTATACGACTGCAAAATGACATCTTTGCTCCTATACTCGACTCTTCTTGGTATCAAGGCCAACAGGTCAAAACTGCACACAATACTCCAGGTGTGTTCGCACTAGGGCCCTGCACAACTGCAGAAGGATGTATTTGCTCCTATAGTCAACCCCACTTGTTATGAAGGCCAATAGGCCAAATCTGCACACAATACTCAAGGTGTGATCTCACCACCGCCCTGTACAGCTTGAGTGGGTTGTGGGAGGTTGCCAGGCAGTGGAGAGCATTTGGCAGTCGCTGAGATGGCACCATGCACCTCTGCTTGTTACACACAGTCAGACTCATTGTGCAGAGCGGAGACCAGCCAACGTCCCCAACATCAGCACGAAACCTGTCTACACCAATCCCACGCCTGTTCCCCTCCACACCCCGAGATAGACACTAAATGGGGTGGCACGACTGTCCCCGCTTCCCACCTGACCACGGACGCTGGCTGCAGTCCGAGGATTTGCATATGGCAAAAAAATCTGGGAGGCAGTGTGAACTGTGAGGAAGATGCTAGGAGGATGCAGGGTGACTTAATCAGGTTGGGATGAGTGGGAAGCTGGTTGGCAGTTTGGGTCCCCCTATCTGAGGAAGGATGTGCCGGCTCTGGAGAGGGTCAAGAGGAGGTTTATACAGATACATACATAGACAATAGGTGCAGGAGTAGGCCATTTGGCCCTTCCAGCCAGCACCGCCATTCAATGTGATTATGGCTGATCATCCCCTATCAGTACCCCGTTCCTGCCTTCGCCCCATATCCCCTGACTCCGCTATCTCCAAGAGCTCTATCTAGCTCTCTCTTGAAAGTATCCAGAGAACCGGCCTCCAACGTCCTCTGAGGCAGAGAATTCCACAGACTCACAACTATTTGTGAGAAAAATTGATTCCTCGTCACCGTTCTAAATGGCCGACCCATTATTCTTAAACTTTGTGTGTGTGGCCCCTGGTTCTGGACCCCCCCCCCCCCCCCCCCCCCCCAGCATCGGGAACATGTTTCCTGCCTCTAGCGTGTCCAAACCCTTAACAATCTTATATGTTTCAATAAGATGCCTTCTCATCCGTCTAAACTCCAGAGTGAACAAGCCCAGCCGCTCCATTCTCTCAGCGTATGACAGTCCCGCCATCCCGGGAATTAACCCGGTGAAACTCCGCTGGGCTCCCTCAATAGCAAGAATGTCTTTCCTCAAATTAGGGGACCATAACTGCACACAATAGTCCAGATGTGGTCTCACCAGGGCCCTGTACAACTGCAGAAGGGCCTCTTTGCTCCTATACTCAACTCCTCTTGTGATAAAGGCCAACAGGCCAAAACTGCACACAATACTCCAGGTTTGGTCTCACCAGGGCCCTGTACAACTGCAGAAGGACCTCTTTCCTCCTATACTCAACTCCTCTTGTTATGAAGGCCAACTGGCCCCTCTCATCCTTCTAAACTCCAGGGTGTACAAGCCCAGCCGCTCCATTCACTCTGCATATCACAGTCCCGCCAACCCGGGAATTAACCTGGTAAACCTACGCTGCAAAACTAAACTGGAAACCTGGATGGCCTGATTCTGCTGCTATAACGTGAGTTTGTGAGCATGCACGTGAACAGTTTTTGTTGTTGTTGGGCACTGAGATGCTACACAGATGGTAGCTCAATGCTGCCTCCCGCTGACAACCAAGCAGTTAGCATGAGGCTGCTGCCATTGCTCGCATCAGCCACCTACCAGATGCGAGTTGGTTGTCGGATTGCCCGCATTGCCTTACAGGTTACACCCCCCCCCCCCCCCCCCCCCCCAACACTCCCTCCCCTCCCCACACACACCTTCCTAATGGTGGCGCAGAGGTAGAGTTGCCGCCTCACGGCTCCAGAGACCCGGGTTCCATCCCGACCACGGGCGCTGTCTGTACGGAGTTTGCACGTTCTCTCTCTCTCTCTCTCTCTCTCCCCGTGACCTGCGAGGGTTTTCCCCGGACGCACCGGTTTCATCCTACACTCCAAATACGTACGTGCTGGTTTGTAGGTTAATTGGCTTCGGTGTAAAATTATAAATTGTCCCTGGTGGCAAAAACAGGAAGGCAGATTATTATCTGAATGGTGTCAAGTTGGGAAAAGGGAACTGGGGGTCCTTGTTCATCAGTCTATGAAAGTAAGCATGCAGGTACAGCAGGCAGTGAAGAAATCCAATATAAAAAGAGTAGTTGAGTATAGGAGCAAAGAGGTATTTCTGCAGTTGTAAAGGGCACTAGTGAGACAACACCTGGAGTATTGTGTGCAGTTTTGGTCCCCTAATTTAAGGAAGGACAATCTTGCTATTGAGGGAGCCCAGCGTAGGTTCACCAGGTTAATTCCCGGGATGGCGGGACTGTCATATGCTGAGAGAATGGAGCGGCTGGGCATGTACACTCTGGAGTTTAGAAGGATGAGAGTGTTCCTCATTGAAACGTATATGGGATTAGAAAGGGCGTGGACACACTAGAGGCATGAAACATGTTCCCGATGTTGGGGGAGTCCAGAACCAGGGGCCATACACACACACACAGTTTAAGAATAAGGGGTCGGCCATTTAGAACGGAGACGAGGAAACAGTTTTTCTCACAGAAAGTGGGGAGTCTGTGGAATTATCTGCCTCAGAGGGCGGTGGAAGCCGGTTCTCTGGATGCTTTCAAGAGAGAGGTAGATAGGGCTCTTATAGATCGCGGAGTCAGCGGATATGGGGAGAATGCAGGAACATGATCACATTGAACGACGGTACTGGCTTGAAGGGCCGAATGGGCTCATCCTATTGTCTATTGTATATTGTCTATTGAATAGCCACAGATCACATTTCAGCTTAATCACGTTCATTTCTGATGTAAGAAGGAATTGCAGATGCTGGTAAAATCGAAGGCAGACACAGAGTGCTGGAGTAACTTAGCGGGACGGGCAGCATCTCTGGAGAGAAGGAATGGGCGACGTTTCAGGACGAGACCCTTCTTCAGACTGATGCCAGGGGAAAATAGACACCAGGTGCAGGAGTAAGCCATTTGGCCCATCGAGACAGCACCGCCATTCAATGTGATCCTGGCTGATCATCCCCAATCAGTACCCCGTTCCTGCCTTCTCCCCATATTCCATGACTCCGCTATCTTTAAGAACCCTATCTAGCTCTCTCTTGAAAGCATCCAGAGAACCGGCCTCCACCGCCCTCAGAGGCAGATAATTCCACAGACTCACACCTCTCTGGGTGAAAAAGTGTTTCCTCGTCTCCGTTCTAAATGGCCGACCCCTTATTAACCATATAACCAGATAACAATTACAGCACGGAAACAGGCCATCTAGGCCCTAAAAGTCCGTGCCGAACACTTATTTCCCTTAGTCCCACCTTCCTGCACTCGTACCATAACCCTCCATTCCATTCTCATCCATATGCCTATCCAATTTATTTTTAAATGATGCCAACAAACCTGCCGCCACCACTTCCACTGGAAGCTCATTCCACACCGTTACCACTCTCTGAGTAAAGTAGTTCCTCCTCATGTTACCCCTAAACGTATGTCCCTTAATTCTGAAGTAATGTCTTCTTGTTTGAATACGTTTTATTCTTAAAGTGTGTGTGTCTGTGTGTGTCTGTGTGTGTGTGTGTGTGTTTGTGTGTGTGTGTGTGTGGCCCCTGGTTCTGGACTCCCCTACACTGGGAACATGCTTCTTGCCTCTAGCGTGTCCAAACCCTTAATAATATCATATATGTTTCAGTAAAATCCTTCTAAATTCCAGAGTGCACAAACCCATCCGCCCCATTCTCTCGGCATATGACAGTCCCGCCATCCCGGGAATTAACCTGGTGAACCTACGCTGGGCTCCCTCAATAGCAAGAATGTCCTTCCCCAAAATTGGGGACCAAAACTGCACACAATACTCCAGGTGTGGTCTCACTAGGGCTCTGTACAACTGCAGAAGGACCTGTTTGCTCCTATATGCGATTCATCTTGTTATAATGGCCAACATGCCATTCGCTTTCACAATAGCAAGAACGACCTTCCTCATTTTGGTTTCACCATGTAGACATTACAGCTGTGTTAATACATAATCCCCCCCATTTCAGGGCGCCATAATGTTTGGGACACATTGCTTCACAGGCGTTTTTAATTGCTCAGATGCGTTTAATTGCCTCAATGCGGGTATAAGAGAGCTCTCAGCACCTAGTCTTTCCTCCAGTCTTTCCATCACATTTGGAAACCTTTATTGCTGTTTATCAACATGAGGACCAACATTGTGCCAATGAAAGTTAAATAAGCCATTATGAAACTGAGAAACAACAATAAAACTGTTAGAGTCATCAGCCAAACCTTCGGCTCACAAAATCAACTGTTTGGAACATCATTGAGAAGAAAGAGAGCCCGGGTGAGCTTGCTAATCGCAAAGGGACTGGCAGGCCAAGGAAGACATCCACAGCTGATGCCAGAAGAATTATCTCTATAATAAAGTAAAATCCCCGAACACCTGTCCGACAGATCTGAAGCACTCTTCCGGAGTCAGGTGTGGATTTGCAATGGCCACTGTCCGCAGAATACCTCATGAACAGAAATGCAGAGGCTACACTGCAAGATGCAAACCACTGGTTAGCTGCAAAAATAGGATGTCAAGGTTACAGTTTGCTAAGAAGTTCTTAAAAGGGCAACCTCAGTTCTGGAAAGAAGGTTTTGAGCACAGATCAGACGAAGATTAACATTTATCAGAGTGATGGCAAGAGCAAAGTATGTAGGAGAGAAGGAAGTGCCCAAGATCCAAAGCTTACCACCTCATCTGTGAAACACGGTGGTGGGAGTGTCATTTATGGCTGGGCATGTATGGCTGCTGAAGGAACTGGCTCACTTATCTTCATTGATGATACAACTATGGATAAATGTGAGGTTATCCACTTTGGAAGCAAAAACAGGAAGGCAGATTACTATCTAATTGTGTCAAGTTGGGAAAAGGGGAATTACAACGGGATCTGGGGGTCCTTGTACATCAGCCTATGAAAGTAACATGCAGGTACAGCAGGCAGTGAAGAAAGCGAACGTTGGCCTTCATAACAAGAGGAGTTGAGTATAGGAGCAAAGAGATCCTTCTGCAGATGTACAGGGCCCTAGTGAGACCACACCTGGAATATTGTGTGCAGTTTTGTGAGGTTATCCATTTTGTGTGCAGATAAATGTGAGGTTATCCATTTTGGTGGCAAAAACGGGAAAGCAGATTATTATCTAAATGGTGACCGATTGGGAAAGGGGGAGATGCAGCGAGACCTGGGTGTCATGGTACACCAGTCATTGAAGGTAGGCATGCAGGTGCAGCAGGCAGTAAAGAGAGCGAATGGTATGTTGGCTTTCATAGCAAGAGGATTTGAGTATAGGAGCAGGGAGGTTCTACTGCAGTTGTACATGGTCTTGGTGAGACCACACCTGGAGAATTGCGTGCAGTTTTGGTCTCCAAATCTGAGGAGGACATTATTGCCATAGAGGGAGTGCAGAGAAGGTTCACCAGACTGATTCCTGGGATGTCAGGACTGTCTTATGAAGAAAGACTGGATAGACTTGGTTTATACTCTCTAGAATTTAGGAGATTGAGAGGGGATCTTATAGAAACTTACAAAATTCTTAAGGGGTTGGACAGGCTAGATGCAGGAAGATTGTTCCCGATGTTGGGGAAGTCCAGGACAAGGGGTCACAGCTTAAGGATAAGGGGGTAATCCTTTAAAACCCAGATGAGGAGAACTTTTTTCACACAGAGAGTGGTGAATCTCTGGAACTCTCTGCCACAGAGGGTAGTTGAGGCCAGTTCATTGGCTATAGTTAAGAGGGAGTTAGATGTGGCCCTTGTGGCCAAGGGGATCAGAGGGTATGGAGAGAAGGCAGATACGGGATACTGAGTTGGATGATCAGCCATTATCATATTAAATGGCGGTGCAGGCTCGAAGGGCCGAATGGCCTACTCCTGCACTTCATTTCTATGTTTCTATGTTTCTATGTTTTTGTCCCCTAATTTGAATAAGGACATTCCTGCTATTGAGAGCGCCCAGCGTAGGTTCACCAGGTTAATTCCCGAGATGACGGGACTGTCATATGCTGACAGAATGTAGTGGCTGGGCTTGTGCACTATGGAGTTTAGAAGGATGAGAGGGTATCTCATTGAAACATATATGAGATTATAATGGGATTGGACACGCTAGAGGCAGGAAACATGTTCCCGATGTTGGGGGGATTTCAGAACCAGGGGCCACACAGATTAAGGATAAGAGGTCGGCCATTTAGAACGGAGACGAGGAAACACTTCTTCTCACAGAGAGTGGTGAGTCTGTGTAATTCTCTGCCGCAGAGGGCGGTGGAGGCAGCTTCTCTGGATGCTTTCTAGAGACAGCTAGAAAGGGATCTTAAACATAGCGGAGTAGGGGGATACGGAGAGATTTATGGAGCGAAGGAATAGGTGACGTTTCAGGCCGAGATTCTTTTTAGAATAAGGGGTCGGCCATTTAGAAACATAAACACTAGGTGCAGGAGGAGGCCATTCGGCCCTTCGAGCCAGCACCGCCATTCAATTTGATCTGGGTGACCATCCTCCCTTCTCCCCATATCCCCTGACTCCGCCATATTTAAGAGCCCTATCTATCTCTCTCTAGAAAGTATCCAGAGAATACTGAGGCAGAGACTTTCACAGACTCACCAATCTCTGTGAGAAAAAAAATGTTTCCTCGTCTCCGTTCTAAATGACCGACCCCTAATTCTTAAACTGTGTGTGTGGCCCCTGGTTCTGGACTCCCCCCAACATCGGGAATATGTTTCCTGCCTCTAGTGTGTCCAAACCCTTAATAATCTCATATATGTTTCAATAAGATATCCTCTCATCCTTCTAAACTCCTTCAAGAGGGAGACAGATAGGGTTCTTAAAGATAGCGAGAGAGAGAGTCAGGGGATATGGGGAGAAGGCAGGAACGGTGTACTGATTGGGGATGATCAGCCATGATCAAATTCAAGTTCAAGTGTCAAGTGAGTTTATTTTCATGTGCCCCTGTATAGGACAATGAAATTATTGCTTTGCTTAAACACACAGAACATAGTAGACATTTACTACAAAACAAATTAGTGTGTCTATATACTGTAATATAAATATATACACACATGAATAAATAAACTGATAAAGTGCAAATAACAGAAAGTGATTATTAATAATCAGAGTTTTGTCCGAGCCAGGTTTAATAGCCTGATGGCTGTGGGGAAATAGGTTTTTCCTGAACCTGGTTGTTGCAGTCTTCAGGCTCCTGTACCTTCTACCTGAAGGTAGCGGGTAGATGAGTGTGTGGCCAGGATGGTGTGGGTCTTTGATGATACTGCCAGCCTTTTTGAGGCAGCGACTGCGATAAATCCCCTCGATGGAAGGAAGGTCAGAGCCGATGATGGACTGGGCAGTGTTTACTACTTTTTGTAGTCTTATCCTGTCCAGGGCGTTCAAATTGCCGAACCAAGCCACGATGCAACCGGTCAGCATGCTCTCTACTGTGCACCTGTAGAAGTTAGAGAGAGTCTTCTTTGACAAACCGACTGTACGTAATCTTCTCAGGAAGTAGAGGCGCCGATGAGCTTTTTTGATAATTGCATCAGTGTTCTCGAACCAGGAAAGATCTTCAGAAATGTGCACGCCCAGGAATTTGAAGCACTTGATCCTTTTAACCATCGACCCGTTGATATAAATGAAGTGGTAGGTCCTCCTCCTACTCCTTCCAAAGTCCACAATCAGTTATTTGGTTTTGCTGGTGTTGAGGGCGAGTGATCACAGTGAATGGCGGTGCTGGCTGGAAGGACCGAATGGCCTCCTCCTTCACCTATTGTCTATTGTCCCCTGACATCAGTCTGAGGAAGGGTCTCGTCCCGAAACATCGCCAATTCCTAGAAACATAGAAACATAGACAAGAGGTGCAGGATTAGGCCATTCAGCCCTTCGAGCCTGCACCGCCATTCGATATGATCATGGCTGATCATCCAACTCAGTATTCCACCCCTGCCTTCTCTCCATACCCCCTGATCCCTTTAGCCTCAAGGGCCACAGCTAACTCCTTCTTAAATATAGCCAATGAACTGTGGCCTCAACTAACCTCTGTGGCAGAGAATTCCACAGATTCACCACTCTCTGAGTAAAACATTATTTTCTCATCTTGGTCCTAAGAGACATCCCTCTTATCCTCAAACTGTGACCCCCTGCTCCTGTTGTCTGATGGTCTTTTATTACAATCCGACAATGTGCACTTAACACCAAATGTGAGACAAATCTCAAATTGTGGAGTGTAGAGACAAATAACTAAATGATGAGTCTAACGTGCCAGACGTTATGTAGCCGGTGCCAGGGATATGTGTGAGAAGCGGGCGTATGTGTGACAGGGCGGGGGTGTGACATGTTGGTTAGGGGGATGGGAGGGGAGGGCAGGTGAGGGGATGGGAAGGGGGGGGGGTAGCGTGGCAAGGGTGTTGCTAGTTACGGCCTTTAAGCGAACGTGCAATATTGCCGAAATAAAGACTCAGTTAAAAGCTCTCCTCTCACGCCGCTCCTCACAGCTCGCACCGGCTTGCAGAATGAAGTGCAGGATCGCAGTGGTGTCTCTCACGCTCTGGGTGTGTGTGCACGCTGGCCGGACACAGTCTCAGTAAGTAGTGTTTTTTTTATTTTATTGTTTTTCTTAATATTTTTATTAGCAGTACAGTAACTTACATTAATACACATCAGACATATCTTATTACATTTTGTTATACCACTTCATTTTTTGAGCTTTAAAAAAGATAGAAATAAAATGAATAAGTAAAGTGAGCAAGAGTCATGAAGGTGCAGGAAAGTGTTGGGAAAAGAAAGCTCCTTTGGGAAGGAATTAGAGAAGGAAGTAAATAAAGGAAATAAGACCCTAGAAAGAAAGAAAAAACGAAGAAAGGAAAAACAATCGCTCTATTGTAACACAAAACTCCGCAAAAAAGGATATACCAACCGTGTTTTTATTAAAACATTATTTTATACTCCCCGTTACCAGATCCTGGTACCTTTTATATTTTAACTTACTATTGCATCTTATGCTTGTGATAGTTCCGTAAATGCAGACCACGTCTTTTGGAAGTGATCTGCTTTGCCTGCTAGGAGGTGTCTCATCTCTTCCAAGTGTAGTGTTTCGAACATGTTTGAAATCCACATTTTTATTATTGGTATTGGAGCATTTTTCCAAAATTTGTGTATAAGCTTTTTTTTCCCATTCTTAGACCATAATTAAGTAAGTGCTTTAAAAACATATTTAATTCGGGCTTACCTTCCGATATTCCAAAAATCATCCGTTCTGCTTTTGGTATCAGTTTTATTTTAAATGATTTTGTGAAGATTTCAAATATTTCGTTCCAGAATTTTTGAATTTTTATACAAAAAACAAAAGAGTGCGCTATGGTAGCTTATTGTGACTGACATTTATCAGAAATGGGTGAGACATTGGGGAGAAGTTTATTTATATTAGATTTTGAATACTATAGTCTATGTGATGTTTTATATTGGATTAGAGTGTGTCGTACGTTATTCGAACATTTATGCACATATAGTAAGTGTTTATCCCAGCTATCTTTTGAAATTTGTATAGCTAGTTCTTGTTCCAAGTCTCTTCTAATACTATCGGTTGTATGTATTTATATATTCAAAATAATATTATATAAATATGATATTAGATTTGCTGATTCAGCCTTTATCTTCATGGCTTCATCCAATAAGTCTGGGGGAATGTTATGATAGTCTTTTGTGTATTTTTTCAGATAGTCACGGATTTGAAGATATTTGAAATATTGATTATTTTTCAAATTATATTTCCGTTGTAATTGTTGAAATGATAATATTTTTCCTAATTCATACACGTCTCCGAGCGTTTTGATTCCCATTCTTTCCCATTGTGTAAATGATGTATCTATAATTGAGGGTTTAAACGACGGGTTATTGACTATTGACATTAAAAGAGATAGATTTCTTAATTTTAGATTCTGTTTTATTTGTTTCCAAGTTCTAATTGTACTATGTATCATTGGGTTTTTATTATAATTTTTGTTATTCAAATTCATTAGTGAGAGGAGAGTCGCTCCTGTATTACACGGAGCGCAGTCCTCTCTCTCCATTATAATCCAATCCACCCGCGGGGCAGAGTTGTCCAGCAGGTGAATCATATTTTTAATATTTACTGCCCAATTATAGTACATAAAGTTAGGGAGCGCTAGACCACCCATCTCTTTTGGCTTACTAAGATGTGATCTTTGTATTCTCTGGGATTTATAATCCCATATAAAATTTGTAATGTCTGAGTAATTTTTTTTAAAACTTTTTTTGGAAGATATATTAGAATTGATTGAAATAAATATAGGATTTGTGGTAAAAAGATAATTTTTATAGCATTTATTCGACCTATAAAAGACATCGGAAGCGTCTTCCAGAATTTAATTAGATTATTTAATTTCTTAAGTAAGGGGCTATAATTGGCATTAAACATACCGTGATAATTTTTAGTGATTTCAATTCCTAAGTATATAATTTTTCTGTGGCTATTTTAAAGGGGAATTTCAAAAGATGTGTCGAGTCTTTCGGTTTTATCGACATAATTTCACTTTTGTTCCAGTTTATTCTGTATCCTGAGAAAGATCCAACGTCCTCAATTAGATTTAATATGTTTGGTATACTGATTTGGGGTTTTATGAGATACAGTTATACATTGTGGGGTTGGGAGGAGAGTTAAGAAAAAGGACCAAAAAGGTAACAATCTCAGGATTACTGCCTGTGCCACGCGACAGTGAGAGTAGGAATGGAGCGAGGTGGAGGATAAATGCGTGACTGAAAGACTGGTGCAGAGGGCAGGGATTCAAGTTCCTGGATCATTGGGACTTTTTTTGGGGAAGGTGGGACCTGTACAGAAAGGATGGATTGCACTTGAACCCGAGGGGGACCAATATCCTAGCGGGGAAATTTGCAAAGGCAGCTGGGGAGACTTTAAACTAGAATGGTTGGGGCGAGGGACTCAAATAGCGAAAGGTAGTAGACGGAATGGGAGGCAGGAAGCAGAAATGGGAAGCACTCGGACACAAGAGGAGAAATAAAAAAACAGAAATAAACAGAGAATAAGAGACGGGGGTTTTCTTAAATGTGCATATTTTGATGCTAGGAGCATTGTAAGAAAGGTGGATGAGCTTAGAGTCTGGATAGACACCTGGAAGTATGATGTTGTGGCGATCAGTGAAACGTGGTTGCAGGAGGACTGTGATTGGAAACTAAATATTCCAGGATTTCGTTGCTTCAGGTGTGATAGAATTGGAGGGGCAAGAGGTGGAGGTGTTGCATTGCTAGTCAGGGAAGATATTACAGCAGTGCTTTGGCAGGATAGATTGGAGGGTTCATCTAGGGAGGTTATTTGGGTGGAATTGAGATGTGGGAAAGGTGTAGCAACACTTATAGGGGTGTATTATAGACCGCCAAACGGGGAACGAGAATTGGAAGAGCAAATATGTAAGGAGATAGCGGAGATTAGTAGTAAGCACAAGGTAGTGGTTGTGGGAGATTTCAACTTTCCACACATAACTGGGAAACACATTCTGTAAATGGGCTGGATGGGTTGGAGTTTGTAAAATGTGTGCAGGATAGTTTTTTGCAGCAATACATAGAGGTACCTACTAGAGGAGGGGCAGTGCTGGACCTCCTGTTAGGAAATGAGACTGGACAGGTGGCGGAGGTATGCGTTGGGGAGCACTTAGGGTCCAGTGATCACAATACCATTAGTTTCAATATAATTATGGAGAGGGTCAGAACTGGACCTAGGGTTGAGATTTTTGATTGGAGAAAGGCTAACTTTGATGCGATGCGAGATGATTTAAAAGGAGTGAACTGGGACATTTTGTTTTATGGGAAATATGTAGAAGAGAAATGGAGGACATTTAGAGGGGAAATGTTAAGATTACAGAATCTTTATGTTCCTGTTCGGTTGAAATGAAACAGTAAAAATTGGAAAGAGCCCTGGTTTTCAAGGGAATTGGACATCTTGTTCGGAAAAAGAGGGAGATCTACAATAATTATAGGCAGCATGAAGTAAATGAGGTGCTTGAGGAGTATAATGAATGTAAAAAGAATCTTAAGAAAGAAATTAGAAAAGCTAAAAGAAGATATGAGGTTGCTTTGGCAAGTAAGGTGAAAGTCAATCCAAAGGGTTTCTACAGCTATATTAATAGCAAAAGGATAAGGAGGGATAAAATTGGTCCATTGGAGAGACAGAGTGGACAGCTATCTGCAGAGCCAAAAGAGATGGGGGAGATATTGAACAATTTTTTTTCTTCGGTATTCACCAAGGAGAAGGATATTGAATTATGTGAGGTACGGGAAACTAGTAGAGTAGCTATGGATACTATGAGGTTCAAAGTAAAAGAAGTACTGACACTTTTGAAAAATATAAAAGTGGATAAGTCTCCAGGTCCTGACAGGATATTCCCTAGGACATTGAGGGAAGTTAGTGTAGAAATAGCCGGGGCTATGACAGAAATATTTCAAATGTCATTAGAAACGGGAATAGTCCCCGAGGATTGGCGTACTGCGCATGTTGTTCCATTGTTTAAAAAGGGTTCTAAGAGTAAACGTAGCAATTATAGACCTGTTAGTTTGACTTCAGTGGTGGGCAAATTAATGGAAAATATACTTAGAGATAATATATATAAGCATCTAGATAAACAGGTTCTGATTAGGATCAGTCAACATGGATTTGTGCCTGGTAGGTCATGTTTGACTAATCTTCTTGAATTTTTTGAAGAGGTTACTAGAGAAATTGACGAGGGTAAAGCAGTGGATGTTGTCTATATGGACTTTAGTAAGGCCTTTGACAAGGTTCCTCATGGAAGTTTGGTTAAGAAGGTTCAACTGTTGGGTATAAATGCAGGAATAGCAAGATGGATTCAACAGTGGCTGAATGGGAGAAGCCAGAGGGTAATGGTGGATGGCTGCTTATCGGGTTGGAGGCAGGTGACTAGTGGGGTGCCTCAGGGATCTGTGTTGGGTCCGTTGTTGTTTGTCATGTACATCAATGATCTGGATGAAGGTGTGGTAAATTGGATTAGTAAGTATGCAGATGATACCAAGATAGGGGGTGTTGTGGATAATGAAGAGGATTTCCAAAGTCTACAGAGTGATTTAGGCCATTTGGAAAAATGGGCTGAAAGATGGCAGATGGAGTTTAATGCCGATAAATGTGAGGCGCTACACCTTGGCAGGACAAGTCAAAATAGGACGTACATGGTAAATGGTAGGGAATTGAAGAATACAGTTGAACAGAGGGATCTGGGTATAACCGTGCATAGTTCCTTGAAGGTGGAATCTCATATAGATAGGGTGGTAAAGAAAGCTTTTGGTATGCTAGCCTTTATAAATCAGAGCATTGAGCACTGGGATGTAATGTTAAAATTGTACAAGGCATTGGTGAGACCAAATCTGGAGTATGGTGTACAATTTTGGTCGCCCAATTATAGGAAGGATGTCAACAAAATAGAGAGAGTACAGAGGAGATTTACTAGAATGTTGCCTGGGTTTCAACAATTAAGTTACAGAGATAGGTTGAATAAGTTAGGTCTTTATTATCTGGAGCGCAGAAGGTTAAGGGGGGACCTGATAGAGGTCTTTAAAATGATGAGAGGGATAGACAGAGTTGATGTGGACAAGCTTTTCCCTTTGAGAATAGGGAAGATTCAAACAAGAGGACATGACTTCAGAATTAAGGGACAGAAGTTTAGGGGTAATATGAGGGGGAATATGAGCTCCCAGTGGAAGTGGTGGAGGCAGGTTCATTGGTATTATTTAAAAATAAATTGGATAGGCATATGGATGAGAAGGGAATGGAAGGTTATGGTATGAGTGCAGGCAGGTGGGACTAAGGGGAAAAAAATGTTCGGCATGGACTTGTAGGGCCGAGATGGCCTGTTTCCGTGCTGTAATTGTTATATGGTTATATGGTTATATGGTTATATTGTCTGCGTATAAGCATATTTTGTTATTTGAATATTTTGTATTATAACCGTAAATGTCCGGGTGTGTTCTCATTTTTTTCAGCTAAAGGTTCAATTACCAGAGCGAATAACAGCGGTGATAATGAACACCCTCGTCTATTACCCCTTGATATTTGGAATATCGTAGATAGTATATTATTAGTTAATATTCTAGCCGTGGGATTGTTATATAATAATTTTATCCATGCGATGAAGCTCTCTCCCATTTGAAATGTTTGCAATACTTTAAACATATAATCCCAGTAAGTAGTGTTGAGCAAGGAACTGCAGATGCTGGTCTGAGCGAAGGTAGACAGAAAATGCGGGAGGAACTCAGCGGCTGCAGCAGCATCTATGAAGCGAAGGAAATAGGCAACCTTGTGTGCGTGTGTGCGTGTGAGTGTGTGTTTGTGCGTGTGTGCGTGTGTGCGTGTGTGTGTGGGGGTGTGTGTGTGTGTGTGTGTGTGTGTGTGTGTGTGTGTGTGTGTGTGTGTGTGTGTGTGTGTGTGTGTGTGTGTGTGTGTGTGTGTGTGTGTGTGTGTGTGTGTGTGTGTGTGTGTGTGTGTGTGTGTGTGTGTGTGTGTGTGTGTGTGTGAGAGTGCGTGTGTGTGTCTGTGTGAGAGTGTGTGTGAGAGTGCGTGTGTGAGTGTGCGTGTGAGTGTGTGCGTGTGCGCGTGTGTGTGCATGAGGTTGTGTGTGCGCGTGTGTGTGTGTGAGTGTGTGAGTGGGTGTTTGTGAGTGTGATGCACTCTCCCCTCTCTCTCAACCCCCCCTGTCCCTCCCCCTCTCCCCTCTCACTTCCTCCTCTCCCCCCCTCTATCTCCCCCACTCTCACACTCCCCCTCTCCCTCTCTCCCCCCCCCTTTCTCTATCTCGCACTCTCTCTTCCCTCTCTGCCCCTCTCTCTAACGCCCTCTATCCTCCCATCTCTCTCTCTATCTCTGTCACTCCTTATCTCTCTCTTCCTCCCCTCCTCTCTCTCCTCTCTCTCACCCCCCCTCCCTCCCCCTCTCTCTCTCCCCCCCTCTCTCACACTCTCGCCCCTCTCTCTCTCTCCCTCTCCCTATAGCTCTCTCTCCCCCTCTCACTTTTCCCCTCTCCACCCCCCCCCCTCTCTCTGTTTCCCCAATATTAACCATTCACTCTCTCTCTCTCTCTCTCTCGTCTCTCTCTCCCTCTCTCTCCAGACACCACCTCCTGTTTGTACCCTCAGAGTTGAGTGCCGGGGGCCAGTCACAGGTTTGCTTCGTGGGGTGTGGCCTCCGGGGTGGGGTGGATTTGTACCTGCGTCTGCTTTGTTCGGAAATCATCACCCCTCTGCTCATAATCGATCTTCAACGCCCTGATGCCTGGAACTGTTTCAACTTCACTGTAAGTTCAACTCCCATCCTCCCCCCCCCCCCCCCCCCCCCCCCCCCCCCTCCCCCCTCCCCCCTCTCCCCTCTCCCCATCTCCCCTCTCCCCTCCTCTCCTCTCCCCCCCTCCTCTCCCCCCCCCCCCCCCCCCCCCACCCCCCCCCCCTCCTCTCCCCTCCCCCCCCCTCCCCTCCCCCTCCCCTCCCCTCCCCCCCCCCTCCCCTCCCCTCCCCTCCCCTCTACTATCCTCTCCTCCCCTCCTCTCTCTCCACTCCTCTCCCATCCTCTCCCCTCTCATCCCCTTCCCTCTCCTCTCCTCTCCTCCCTCCCCTCCCTCCCCCCCTCTCCTCTCTTCTCCTTCCCTCTCATATCTCTCCTCTCCTCTCCCTCCCTCTCCTCTCCTCCCTCTCCTCTCTCTCCTCTCTGGATCTGGGATTTCCCCGGCCACAGGTCCCAGATTTTACCGGACAGAGTGTGTTCCGTACAAATAATCGGTAGGATTTCCGTTCGAAAGATCAACGACATTAAAGATGTCTATATTCGACCAACGTCCGATATCACCATCATCCAGACGGACAAAACATCGTATCGTCCAGCTCAAACAGGTACAATTTTCTACCTCCCCCCTCTCCTCCCCCCTCCCCCTCCCCCCCCCCCTTCTCTTCTCCGCTCTATCCCCCCTCTCTCTCTCTCTTCCCCCAGGTGCATTTCATCCATAAACGTCAAGTGTAGTAGCTGTTGGAATTCTCAGCACACACTGGGTTAATTGGAACATAGGTGTAGATTCCATCATCTCCCTCTCTGCTCTCACTCTCTCCCCCTCATCTCTCTCCCTCTCCCCCTCTTTATCCCCTCCCTCTTCCCCCATCCACTCGCTCCTCCCTCCCCTCCCCCCCCTCCTCTCTCTGCCCCACAATCTCTCCCCGTCTCTACGCCTCTCCTCTCTCTCCTCCCCCCCCCCCTCTCTCTACCCCTTTCCCTTCTCTCCCTTTTCCCTTCTCTCGGCCCTCGCCCTCCCTCTATCTCCCCCTCCCCCTCTCCTTCCTCTCTCCCCATTTCCCTTCTCTCTCCCGTCCCCTCCCTCCCTCCACCTCTCCTCGCTCTCACCCCATCTCCTCTCTCTGCCCCTTTCCACTCTCCCCTTTCTCCCTTTCCTCATTCCGCTCTCTACCCCTCTCCTCTATCTACCCCTTCCTCGCTTCCCCCGTCGTATCTCTCTTCCCCCCTCGTCTCTTTCTTCAGAACCTCTCTCCCCCTCTCCTCCCTCTTCCATCCTCTCTCTCCCCCTCCTCCCCATCCTCTCCTCCTCCTCGCTCTCTCCCCTTCTCCTCTCCCCCCCAATCTCAACTCTCTCTACCCTCTCCTCCCTCTACCCCTTCCTCTATTTCCCACGTCTCTCTCTCCCCAACCTCTCTCCTCCTCTCTCTCCCTCTCCCTCCATCTCCCCTCCCACTCTCTTTCCCCCTCACGTCTCTCCCCCACCCCTCCGCTAACTCCTGAATAGAGATGTTGAAAGGTCACGTTGGTCGGTGTGGGAACTTGGGCTGAAGGAAGTGCCTGTGTCTGTGACTCTGGGACTAGTATAGATGGGGCATGTTGGTCGGGGTGAGACTAGTGTAGATGGGGAATGTTGGTCGGGGTGGGACTAGTGTAGATGGGGCATGTTGGTCAGGGTGAGACTAGTGTAGATGGGGCATGTTGGTCAGGGTGGGACTAGTGTAGATGGGGCATGTTGGTCGGGGTGGGACTAGTGTAGATGGGGGCATGTTGGGCGGGGTGGGACTAGTGTAGATGGGGCATGTTGGGCGGGGTGGGACTAGTGTAGATGGGGCATGTTGGTCGTGGTGGGACTAGTGTAGATGGGGCATGTTGGTCGGGGTGGGACTAGTGTAGATGGGGCATGTTGGTCGGGGTGGGACTAGTGTTGATGGGGCATGTTAGTCGGGGTGGGACTAGTGTAGATCGGGCATGTTGGTCGGGGTGGCACTAGTGTAGATGGGGCACGTTGGTCGGGGTGGGACTAGTGTAGATGGGGCACGTTGGTCGGGGTGGGACTAGTGTAGATGGGGCATGTTGGTCGGGGTTGGACTAGTGTAGATGGGGCATGTTGGTCGGGGTGGGACTAGTGTAGATGGGGCATGTTGGTCGGGGTGGGACAAGTGTAGATGCGGCATGTTGGACGGGGTGACACTAGTGTTGATGGGGCATGTTGGCCTGTGTGTGACTAGTGTAGATGGGGCATGTTGGTCGGGGTGGGACTAGTGTATTTGGGGCATGTTGGTCTGGGTGGGACTAGTGGAGATGGGACATGTTGGCCGGTTTAGGTAGGTTCGGCTGAAAGAAGACCCTGTTTCCGCATTGTGTGATTATCTAATTGCCTTTCGTCTCTTCCCAGTAAAATTCCGGATCCTGACCCTGGATTCATTCTTTCATCCAGTGAAAAAGACGGTAGGAATATCTTAAAGATTGGAGCGGTTGTGCTTGTACACTCTGGAGTTTAGAAGGATGAGAGGGTTTTCATTGAAACATATAAGATTATTAAGGGTTTGGACACGCTAAAGGCAGGAACATGTTCCCGATGTTGGGGGAGTCCAGAACCAGGAGTCACACACACAGTTTAAGAATAGGGGGATCGGCCAGTTAGGACTGAGATGAGGAGAAACGTTTTTCCCCAGAGAAACATAGAAACACAGAAATTAGGTGCAGGAGTAGGCCATTCGGCCCTTCGAGCCTGCACCGCCATTCAATGTGATCATGGCTGATCATGCAACTCAGTATCCCGTACCTGCCTTCTCTCCATACCCTCTGATCCCCTTAGCCACAAGGGCCACATCTAACTCCTCTTAAATATAGCCAATGAACTGGCCTCAACTACCCTCTGTGGCAGAGAGTTCCAGAGATTCACCACTCTCTGTGTGAAAAAAGTTCTTCTCATCTCGGTTTTAAAGGATTTCCCCCTTATCCTTAAGCTGTGACCCCTTGTCCTGCACTTCCCCAACATCGGGAACAATCTTCCTGCATCTAGCCTGTCCAACCCCTTAAGAATGTTGTAAGTTGTTTTAATACCCCCTCTCAATCTCCTAAAATCTAGAGAATTGTGAATCTGTGGAATTTTCTGCCACAGAAGGCTGTGGAGGCCGGTTCACTGGATGTATTCAAGAGAGAGTTAGATTTTGCTCTTAGGGGCTAACAGAGTCAGGGGATATGGGGTGACGGCGGGAAAGGGGTACTGATTGGGGATGATCAGCCTTGATCATATTGACTGGCGGTGCTGCCTCGAAGGGCCGAATGGCCTACTCCTGCACCTATTTTTTCTATGTTTCTATGAGTTGTCCGTCTGTGGCAAAGATTCCCATAGATTCGCCACCCTCTGGTTAAAGAAAATTCTCGTCATCTCATTCCTAAATGAACGTCCTTTAAATCGGTGGCTGTGCCCTCTGGTCCTAGACTCTCCCACTAGTGGAAACATCTTCTACACATGGTCTCTATCCGGTGACGTTTCAATTAGGTACCCTCTTCCCCCGTTCTTCTAAACTCCAGCGAGTACAGGCCCAACGCAGACAAACGATCATCGTACGTTAGATAACCCACTCGTTCATGGGATGTGTTCTTGTAAACAAACCTCATCTGGACCTTCTCATGAGCCGGCCCATCCTTCCTCAGATTGATTGAGGGGGATCTTATGAAAACTTACAGAATTCTTAAGTGGTTGGACAGACAAGATGCAGGAAGATTATTCCAGATGATGGGGAGGTCCAGAACAAGGGGCCACACACAGTCTAAGTATAAGAGGGAAGCCTTGTTGGACCTAGATGAGAAAAAAGTTTTTTTTTCACACACAGAGAGTGGTGATTCTGTGGAATTCTCTGCCACAGAAGGTAGTTGAGGCCACAGTTCATTTGCTATATTTAAGAGGGAGTTAGATGTGGCCCTTGTGGCTAAAGGGATCGGGGCTATGGAGATACAGGATACTGAGTTGGATGATCAGCCATGTTCAGCGGTGCAGGCTCGAAGGGCCGAATGGCCTCTCCTCCTGCACCTATTTTCTATGTTTCTATACGGGGCCCAAAATTGCTTCCACTGGCGTTTCCTAAGCAAACAGTCACGGTCTAGATACGTTACACTTGCCCCTTTACCCCTACCCCCTTCGACTCCATCCAAGGATCCAAGCAGTCATTCCAGGTGCGACAGAGGTTCACCTGCATCTCCTCCAACCTCATCTATTGCATCCGCTGTTCTAGGTGTCAGCTGGTCTCATCGGTGAAACCAAGCGTCGGCTTGGCGATCGTTTCGGCCAACACCTCCGCTCGGTTCGCATCAACCGACCAGATATCCCGGTGGCTCAGCACTTCAACCCCCCCTCCCATTCACAATACAAATCCCTAACCGACCTTTCTGTCGTGGGCCTCCTCCATGGCCAGAGTGAGTCCCACCGTAAATTGGAGGAGCAGCACCTCATATTTCGCGTGGGTAGTTAACACCCCAGCAGTATGAACATTGGCTTCTCCAATTTCAGCTAGTCCCTGCTTTCTCCTCCCCTTCCCCCTCTCGCTCTCCCTCACCCCTTCCCCCCCCCCCCCTGCTCCACTTCTTCCTTTCCTTCTCTTCCCCCCCCCACCCCCTCCACCCTTACATCAGTCTGACGAAGGGTTTCGGCCAGAAACGTCGCCTATTTCCTTCGCTCCATAGATGCTGCTGCACCCGCTGAATTTCTCCAGCATTTTTGTCTACCTTCGATTTTCCAGTATCTGCAGTTCCTTCTTAAACGGTGTAATTCTTGCCTTCCACCAGCAGGGGAGCCGCGGCTAGCTCCCTCCAATGTTAATTTCCTATGTAAACTGTCACGGTGCAGTATTGGCCTCCCACCAGCAGTGGGGAGCAGCGGTCACCTCTCTCCAATATTAATTTCCTATGTAAACTGTCACGTTACTGTGTTGTCCTCCCACCAGCAGGGGGAGCAGCGGCCACCACGCTCCGATGTTAATTTCCTATGTAAACTGTCACGTTACTGTGTTGTCCTCCCATCAGCAGGGGGAGCAGCGGCCACCACGCTCCAATGTTAATTTCATATGTAAACCGGCACGGTGTATTTCTGGCCTCCAGCCAGCAGGGGCCATGCAAGGGGAAGGGGGTGGGGGTGGGAGATGTTAATGGGATTGCACTGTGCTCTACCAATCACCCTTCCTTTTATTTCCCTCGACAGTATTCACTCATCGAACTGAAGGTAAGCCATCCCTCTCCCTCCCCCTCTCTCTCCCTCCATCCCTCTCTCCCTCCCTCCCTCTCTCCCCAATCTATCTCCCCCTCTCTCTCCCCCATTTCACCCCCGTCTATCTCCCCTCCCTCTCTCTCTCTCCCCTCTCTCTCCCATATCTCTCTCCCTCTCTCTCCCCCTTTCTCTCTCCCCTCTTTCTCTTCATCTCCCGCCTCTCTCTCCCCATTTCTCTCCCCCCCCCTCTCTCTCCCCATCTCTCCCCCTCTCTCTATCGCCCCTCTCTCCCCCTCTCTCTCTCCCCTCTCGCTCTCCCCCTCTCTCTCCCCCCACTCTCTCCCCCCCCCCCTCCTCTCCCCCCCCTCCACTCTCCCCCCCCTCTCCCTCCCCCTATCCCCCTATCTCCTCTCCATCTCCCCCCTCTTCTCTCCGCGCCCTTTCTTTCCTTCTCCCCCCTCTCGCGCCACCTCTCCTTCACCCTCTCTCCCCCCTCTCCCTCCCCTCTCGTTCCCCCTCATTCGCTCCCCCTGTCTCTCCCCCACCCTCTCTCCCCCTCTCTCCCCCTCTCTCCCCTCTCTACCCCTCTCTCTCCCCTCTCTCTCTCCACCCTCTGCTCCCCCTCTCCCCTATCTCTTCCTCCTTCTCACTCCCCCCTCTCTCTCTAACCCTCTCTCTCCCCCTCCCCTCCCCCCTCTCTCCTCTCACTCTTCCCCTATATCTCCCCCCCCTTTTCCCCCTATCGCTCCCCCATCTCTCCCCCCTCTCTCTGTCCCACTCTCTCCCCTCTCCCTATTGCATTGTAGAATACCTTCAAGACGGTACTAGCCCGCTGGAAGGGAGTAGACGGGGGTAGAGGGGGGATAGTCTCGCTGGAGTTCCCCCTCTCAACGCGGCCCGTCCATGGGAAATACGTGCTCAGTGGGGGAGTAGAGAGAGGGATGAGGGGAGAGGGAGGGAGAGGGTTAAGGGGGAGGAGAGAGAGGGGGAGGGAGAGAGAGAGAAGGAGAGAGTAGGGGGAAGAGGGTAAGGAGGTAGATATGGGAGAAGAGGAAGAGAGAGAAGGGACGACAGATAGAGGGGAAAAGACATGGGAGCGAGAGGAGAGGGGAGGAGAGCGGGGGATAGTGAAGGGATAAGAGGAGATAGAGA
>NW_026575466.1:0-46912 GCF_028641065.1 Leucoraja erinaceus
TTTGCACCGTCTCCTGTCTCTCTCTGTGTCCCTCACCCTCTCTCTCTCATCTCCAGGCTGGACGGTGTCGGTCTCACAGGTTCTGGAGCCGAGGATCTCGCCTCCGCTCTCAGTACAAACCACTCACTGACGGAGCTGGACCTGAGTCAGAATAAACTGGGAGATTCCGGAGTGAAAGTGGTGTCTGCGGCTCTGAGGAACCCGCACTGTAAAATACAGAGACTGGGGTAAGTCACAGACAGTGAGAGATTGTATTTACACTCACTGGGTGTCTGACACTGAACATTAATATGATCAGTAATTGTGTCACTGATAAACACTGGGGATTTGCACCGTCTCCTGTCTCTCTGTCACTCACCCTCACTCTCTCTCATCTCCAGGCTGTACAGTGTCGGTCTCACATATTCTGGAGTCGAGGATCTCGCCTCCGCTCTCAATGCAAACCCCTCACTGATGGACCTGGAGCTGAGACAGAACTCCCTCACAGACCGATCTGTCCCCGCTCTCCGCCGCCTCATACTGAACCTCCCGAGTCTGAAGTGGATCAGGTGAGTGTTTGTGTTAATGTTTAATGTGATAAAATATCAGGCGATCCGCGGGCTTGTTTCTCCTGTGATTCTGTTCTGTAAATGTTGTTGAAATATATTCACCCCAGTTCCAGTTATTAACACTGTTGTTTCATCTGTTTATTTCCTCTTTTTTCCTCCACCTGTTTCAGGATGGGGGAGAATAAGTTCAGTGAAGATGGACTGAAGCAGCTGCGGAGTCTGCGGGTCAACAGGCCCGAGATGAATGTGGATGTGTGAACATCTCCAGTGTAAACGTCACCACCCTGGGGACTGGAATATTGTTGGCCGATTCCCCGCCCTCCCCTTTAAACGGCCGCCCTCCCCTTTAAACGGCTGCTCTCCAGGTTTAAACCTGAACGGTTCTCGGGCCGGGCAGGCCAAAGATCCTATAGCAGAGCAAGATAGGCTACTCCTGCTAAATGCAATGGACTGACGTGTAGTAGCTATGGAGGGGGATCATGGGCATTTTTCCACGCCCATTTTAGCAACCTGAGCCTACCTGACCCGACCCGACTCGCACTGTAATCAATGTTGCGGGGCAACAGTTTGTGTGGGTCAGATTCATAAATCTGTCAGTTCAAACTTCTTGTCAAGAATAAAATTTGATTCTGGTAATTGTCTTTTTTAATGTTTTTTAAATCATTTCTTTTTAAATGGCTCACAAGCAGTGTTTGAGTTGATTTTGTAGTAACCGGAACCGACCCGACTCGCAGGGTGATTGACAGGGGGGGGACTTTTTGTGCGTGATTATAGGGTTAGATTCATAATTCTGTTAGTTCATAATTCTGTTGATTCTTGTTAAAGAATAAAATGTTTATAAACACACATACATGAAAATTATATAAATGTATATAACACACACAATTATATTTCTTCTAATCCAATAATGAACTTTATTTCAGACTAGACAAGGGACATTAAATAAGAAACATTGTAAATAAGAAACATTGTAAACCTCCCTGCAACTTCACACACACTAGGCCTTATCCCCCCGCGGCACTCTCTCGCCTGCCCCCTTCCTACAATGTCCCCCCTCCCCCCCTACTATGCCCCTCTCCCCGCTGCCCCGGACCCCGCACTCACTCTCTCTCCTCGCTGCCCCCAGGGTCGCGCACTATCTCTCTCCTCGCTGGGGGGGGGGGGGGGGCCCTGCAGGATCCCAGATGTGACTTTATCATCAGCGGCCCCCGCTCTTGCTGCGGGTTGATGGTGACAACTGTATCCATTTGGCAGAGAAGATTAAACATGACTCTGGTGGATTCCAGACCAGGGCATCGGAGATGTCCTCATTCTTCAGGGAACGGGGGTTCCCCTCTTCTACTATAGATGAGGCTCTAACCAGGGTCTCTTCTATACCCCGTAACTCCGCTATCACTCCCCAACACCCCACTCGTAACAAGGGCAGATTCCCCTTGTCCTCACCTTCCACCCCACCAGCCGTCACATACAACAGATAATCCTCCGACATTTTCGCCACCTCCAACGGGATCCCACCACTGGCCTCATCTTCCCATCTCCTCCCCTGTCTGTTTTCCACAGAGACCGCTCCCTCCGTAACTCCCTGCTCCCTTCCCATCCAAATCACCCCCTCCCCGGGCACTTTCCCTTGCAACTGCAGGAGATGCTACACTTGTCGCTTTACCTCCCCCCTCGACTCCATCCAAGGACCCAAACAATCTTTCCAGGTGAGGCAGAGGTTCACCTGCACCTCCTCCAACCTCATCTATTGCATCCGCTGCTCTAGATGTCAACTGCTCTACGGGATATTCTTTGTGACTGCGCTGTAATTATAGAGAGAAGTGTAGATTGGTTACTTCTTACTAACCAATTGTAGTGCTTGTTAGTAGAAGCTCCGCCTACTATGAGGTTTATATTATCAGAAGTCTGCTTAAGTAATTAGCAAAGATACTAGAACGGAGCAAGATAGACCACTCCTGTAAATTCCAATGGACTGACATGTAGTACGCAACGGAGCGGAACTTCCGCCATTTTAGTAAACTCGACCCGACTTCAGTTATGCCTCTCACAGTGTAATCATCGTTGCGGGGGAACAAGTTGTGTTTGCTATGTTTATGGTATCTTTGCTTGGTCACTATGTAATATTATGTTTATTGGTAATGAGTGTGAGTAGCTGCTAGTTACTGTAACACCATGCAGATGAATGCTGTGAGTGAGTGGACTTTAATAAACGTGTGTTGTAACATTGACGTGTGTACGACTCGACTCATTACAAGCAGGACAGCACAAGAATGGACCCTTCCGCCCACAATATTTGTGCATGAAAACATTTCAGTATCAGCTGAAGTTACCCACTCATCCATTCCTCTCCCTACCTTGTACTCTTGCTCACTGAAATATCTCTCGTATGCTAGAACGAAGACGACATTCTCCACCGCCTCTTCCAGCCTCTGGCGGTAATGAATTGTCAAATCCAGCAGCTGCCAATCATCACACCTTTCCTGGAGCTCCATCATCGAAGACATTGGAGGAGCTGTGATGAATCAAAATAATGGAATTATCAAGTGTTGTCTGTTTTCCTCCACCCATAGCTGTCACCACCCCCACTCTGCTAAAAGGCAGACCACATGACGGAGATGAGACGCTCCGATCAGCGGGTTGCTGTCAGGCCACGTGCCGGATCTACCCGCACCCTGCACGGAGGGAGGGAGACCCGGCTGTGATCCTCGACTTGCCCTGACAATGGTCCCCAGGCTGTTGCTGTAACTTATTCCCTGCGGCATCTAAACAATGCGCTAACTCACAACAATTGTCCCTCTCCCACTGTTCAATCCCACGGGTGCATTCTCTTCTTGATTCTGGATGGACACAATGTCAACACCTTTTGACAGAATACACCGTTGCGACATTAAACGCAACTTATTCTCACACTTTAGCTTTAGCATTCAGAGTTCAGAGGCACAGTATACAAACAGGCCCTTCGGCCCAGCGAGTCCATGCCAATCATCAATCCATCACCCGCTCACACTAGTTTTATGTTATCTCACGTTCTGCATATTAGGAGCACATTTACAGAGGGCAATTGATGTTCATGCCAGCATGCCATAGGGATGTGGGAGGAAACACACGCCGTCATAAGAAAAACGTGCAAACTCCACACAAACAGTGGCCGTGGTTAGAATCGAACCCGAGTCTCCGGAGCCGTGAGCCAGCGGTTCTACCAGCTGCACTACTGTGCCCACACTTATTATTGTCACATGTACTGAGAAACTGTGACAATATTGTGTTTGCATGCTGTCCAATCTAATCAGGTACATACTATACATAAATACGACCAAGCCAAGCACAAGCACAGCAGGTAGAGTGAAGAGAGTCTAATGAAATATTAATATTGTTCATTGGCTCCTTTTACCCTATCCCCGCCCTATCTCGAGGTGCAGAGAGAGAGAGAGGGGACGGGAGAGGGATAGAGGGGTGAGAGAGAGAGGGGGGGAGAGAGGGGAGGGAGGAGAGAGGGGAGAGAGAGAGAGAGAGAGAGGGGGGGAGAGAGAGGGGAGAGGGGGAGAGGGAGAGAGAGGGGAGGGGAGAGAGAGAGAGAGGAGGGCGGGAGGGACGGTGGGAGAGACAGAGAGGGAGAGGAGAGCCATGTCTGAGCGAGGGGCAAGGAGGGGAGATAGAGAGAGAGAGGGAGGAGGGAGGAGGAGGAGAGACAGGAGGGAGGGGAGGGGGGGGGAGAGAGGGAGTGAGAGATTCAAGAGAGCTTATTGTCATGTGTCCCTGTACAGGACAATGAAATTCTTGCTTTGCTTCAGCACAACAGATCATAGTAGGCATGAATACAGAACAGATCAGTGTGTCCATATACCATTATATACGTAAATACACACATGAATAAATAAACTGATACAGTGCAAATAACAGATAATAATGGGCTATTAATGTTCAGAGGTGAGGAGGGAGGGGAGGAGGGGGAGAGGAGATCCATGTCTCTGAGAGGGGGGGGGGGGGGAGACAGAGGGAGGGGGGGGGAAGACAGAGAGGGGGGGAGGGGAGGGAGGGAGGGGAGGGAGACAGAGAGGGAGGGAGGGGGGGGAGAGAGAGAGGGGGGAAGAGAGAGGGAGGGAGGGGGGGAGAGACAGAGAGGGAGGGGGAGAGGGAGACAGGGAGGGAGGGGAGAGACAGAGAGGGAGGGGGGGGGAAGAGACAGAGAGGGAGGGGAGGGAGAGAGAGAGAGAGAGGGGGAGGGACAGAGGGGAGAGAGGGAGGGAGGGAGACAGAGAGGGAGGGAGGTGGGGTGAGAGTGAGGGAGGGGGGGGAGAGACAGAGAGGAGGGGGGAGGACAGGGGGAGGGAGGGGGGGCAGGAGGGAGGGAGGGGAGGGAGGGAGGGGGGGGGGAGACAGAGGGGAGAGAGGGGGGGAGGGGGGAGAGAGGGGAGGGGGGAGAGAGAGGGAGGGAGGGGGGGAGAGAGAGAGGGGAGGGAGAAGAGGGGGGAGAGAGGGGAGGAGGAGGGGGGGGAGAGAGGAGGGGGGGAGGGGGGGGGGGAGAGAGAGAGGGGGGGGGGGGAGAGGGGAGAGAGAGGGGGGAGGAGAGAGAGGGGGGTGGAGGGAGAGGGGGAGAGGAGGGGGAGAGAAAGAGAGAGGAGAGAGAGGGAGGGAGAGGGGGAGAGAGAGAGAGAGGGGGGGGGGGAGAGAGGGGGGGGAGAGAGGGGAGCCTGGGGAGAGACAGAGAGAGAGGAGAGGGGAGGGAGAGAGGGAGGGGAGAGAGGGGGGGAGAGAGAGAGAGAGAGAGAGAGAGAGAGAGAGAGAGGGAGAGGAGGGGAGGGAGAGAGAAGGAGAGAGAGGGGGGGAGAGGGAGGGGGGGGGGGGGAGAGGGAGGGAGGAGAGAGGGGGAGGAGAGGGAGGGGGGAGGGGGGAGGGGGGAGGGAGAGGGGAGGGAGGGGGGGAGAGAGAGAGGGAGAGGGGGAGAGGGGGGGAGAGAGAGGGGGGGGGAGGGAGAGGGGGGGGGGAGGGGGGGGGGGGGAGGGGGGGGGGGGGAGAAGAGGGAGAGAGGGGGGGGGAGGAGATCCACGTCTCTGTGTCGCCGTCAATCCGTTTTCCCGCCACACGTGAGTTTTGTGACTTTCACGACAGATCGCAGCGGGGATATAAACGGGAAATAACATCAATAACGGCAACGTTTGTAAAATAAAATAGAAAGGGGAGAGCAGTGGGGATTTTAACATTCAAAAATAAGCAATTTTGTAAAAAATTAATCGTTCAACGTAAATTTTAAAACGCATTTTCGGTCTAAATCAGCGGATAATTTCCGGATAAATCGGTCTAAATCAGCGGATTTAATCAGCGCGACGTTTTTAAACATTTATGCAATAATCTTTTCACAAAGAATTATCCGAATATAAATAAATATCGACATATTTTGAAAAAAAAAACAGAAAAGCGTTGACCTTTTTAAAACGGTTCAAATGGAAATAATGAATGTAACGAAAAATAAACAGGTTTTGTACACAAACAAACAACAAAAGGCGGTGTTTTTGTGGCCCAGTGTTGTGATAGTGGGTGTAGATTGGTGACTTATCGCCGTTAGTTAGTGATGAATTAACAATTAACAACCTCTGTCTGTCTGTCTGTCTGTCTGTCTGTCTACTACACGTTGTTGTCATTCAAGATGATTTCAACTTCCCACCTGTGTTTATTCAACTCATTTCCAGCGGGAATGTGAAGGCCGTCGTGGAGAAACGAACTCACTCCCAGTGACCGAGCGCGCGAGCGAGCGAGCGACCGTTGGTGAAGAACCTTCTGGAAACGGCGGGAAATAACGGGCGGCAACGGCTGAGGGAGCGCGAGCGGCGACAGTTGGTGGGATCCCGGCGGCCATCTTGACTACTGGCAGTCAGTCAGTCAGTCAGTCCCCGTTGACGTCAATGGGGGGTGAAGCCAGAGGCGGCCATCTTGACTACTGGCAGTCAGTCAGTCAGTCCTCCCGTTGACGTCAATGGGGGTGAAGCCAGCGGCGGCCATCTTGACCAAGATCCTAGAGGAGCAAGATAGACCACTCACTCCTCGAAAAACGCGTAGTATGACGTGTGTGATCGTCGACGCCATTTTATTGAGCATTTTATTGAGCTCCCCCCACACTGTCATGGCGTCCTTATCTAAATCTTCACATCACTGCTCTGCTATCAATTATTCCAATCATCAATCTAAACGACCCAACCTGTCATTCTTTAGGTTCCCCAATAAAAAAGAAAGGTGAGAAAATATTTTTATTATTTTCAGTCGATATTCTGTCGTGAAAATGTTATTTTCTGTTCTCCCATCAACGGCCATTGGGAAACATAGAAACAACAGGTGCAGTAGAGGCCATTCGGCCCTTCGAGCCTGCACCATTCGCCATTCAATATGATCATGGCTGATCATCCAACTCAGTATCCCATCCCTGCCTTCTCTCCATACCCCCTGATCCCCTTAGCCACAAGGGCCACATCTAACTCCCTTAAATATAGCCAATGAACTGTGGCCTCAACTACTACCCTCTGTGGCAGAGAGTTCCAGAGATTCACCACTCTCTGTGTGAAAAAAAAAGTTCTTCTCATCTCGGTTTTAAAGGATTTCCCCCTTATCCTTAAGCTGTGACCCCTTGTCCTGGACTTCCCCAACATCGGGAACAATCTTCCTGCATCTAGCCTGTCCAACCCCTTAAGAATTTTGTAAGTTTCTATAAGATCCCCTCTCAATCTCCTAAATTCTAGAGAGTATAAACCAAGTCTATCCAGTCTTTCTTCATAAGACAGTCCTGACATCCCAGGAATCAGTCTGGTGAACCGTCTCTGCACTCCCTCTATGGCAATAATGTCCTTCCTCAGATTTGGAGACCAAAAAACTGTACGCAATACTCCAGGTGTGGTCTCACCAAGACCCTGTACAACTGCAGTAGAACCTCCCTGCTCCTCATGGTGTCCTTATCTAAATCTTCACATCACTGCTCTGCTATCAATTATTCCAATCGTCAATCTAAACGACCCGACCTGTCATTCTTTAGGTTCCCCAATAAAAAAGAAAGGTGAGAAAATATTTTTATTATTTTCAGTCGATATTCTATGGTGAGAATGTTATTTTCTGTTCTCCCATCAACGGCCATTGGGAAACTGGGTTTGTCGGTACATTAGAAAGTTATTAGACTTATTTTTAATAGATCTTTACTTACCATAATAATAAAGACAATTTTAACACTTCTGTACGTTTTTGGTTTTTATCTTGTAAGGGATTGGTCTCCACAATATGGCCCGCGGGACACATTAGGCCCAGTGACCACAGGATTTTCGAGCTCAGATTCAAGTCCGAGAATGGGCGGCTGTTACCCGTTATATCCCTCGAATTGTCAAGACATCACAAGCAAAGATCACAAGCCCGCCGTGAAGAAGGGTGCAATCAAATATACAACTGTGCTCTATCATCTTTGGGTGCAATGGTGGGTCGGGGGGTTCGGTGGCGGTGGCCGCAATCAAAGATACTAGAGGAGCTCTGCTCTATAATCTTTGGTCGGAATGGGACGGCTGCACGTTATAATGTGCTATCGTTCCACTCTCCCTCTCCCCCTTCTCCCTGTCCCCCTTTTCCCTCTCCCCCCTTTTCCCTCTCCCCCCCCTTTTCCCTCTCCCCCCTCTCCCTCCCCCTCCCCCTTCTCCCTCTTCCCCCTCCCCTCCCCCTCTCCCCCCCTTCTCCCTCTCCCCCCTTCCCCTCTCTTCTCTCGATCTCTCTCCCCTCCTCTCGATCTCTCGCTCCCCTCTCTTCTCTCGATCTCTCTCCCCCTCTCTTCTTTCGATCTCCCTCCCTTCCCTCTCTCCCTCCCTTACCTCTTCGTGAGAGTTGGCAGCTCTGCTATGCCTTGGGTCCAAAAGAGGATAGAAAGAAAATACTTAATGGTCTTTGTAAGAAGATTTTAATAAGCTCTTCTACATTTAAGGTAAATTGACATTAATATGGCAAAAAGCATCTTCAATATACAGGTCTCTCCACACAACTGAAAACAATAGCATTTAAGTGATATATCATCCATTGTTCAGGCAAGTAGCACTAGGTTACAATAAACTTCCTACATATTCCAGGAATGCATCTCATAAAAATGGGAGAGGCTTAAATGCATTGTAAAATCATAAATCCATGTTGACTTGGACTAATCCTTTTACTGCTATCCAAATGCCCCATTATTACATCTTTAATAATTGACTCCAGCATCTTTCACACCACCAAAGTCAGGCTAACTGGTCTGTAATTCCCCGTTTTCTCTCTCGCTCCTTTCTTGAAAAGTGGGATAGCATTAGCTATCCTCCAATCCACAGGAACTGATCGTAAATCTATTGATCGTTGGAAAATGATCATATGTATAAATATATCTGTATGTGTATATATGTATGTATGTGTATATATGCATGTATATGTATATATATATGTATGTATATATGTTTATATGTGTGTATGTATGCATATAAATGTATCCATATGTATGCGTGTATTTGTATGTGCATATGTATGTGTATACATATGTATGTATGTGTATATATGTATGTGTGTATATATGTATGTGTATATATATATGTGTGTATATATATGTGTGTGTATATATATATATATGCATATATATATTATTACTATATAATTATATATATAATTGCCTTTATGGTTTATGTATATCATCTTACAAGACAAATAAATTAATAGTGATTATTTAAATCAAAGTTGCTTCTGATCCATGAGAATAAACTTAATTATCTCTAACTTGCCTCTCACACACAGACACACATTCATATAAATATATGAAATATGTATACGTTAAATTTAATTTTGTGCAGTGTGTGTTAAAGCAATACAAGGGAAACTGCACAATACAATGCAAGGGAAACTACGCAAAGGAGGGGGCTGTTCCCGCTACAAGATACTCGAGGATCTTTGCTTTGGATCAAAGATTATAGCGGAGCTCTATAATCTTTGCTTTGGATCACAGCGGGTGGCATACCGGAAGTCGCGTGTCGCATTAAAAAATGGCGGCCGTGACGTTCCGTCACGTACTACATGTCAGTCCATTGGATTTCGGAGGAGTGGTCTATCTTGCTCCTCTAGGATCTTTGGACAGAACTCTTCCAGATGTCTTCAGCAACACTAAGCATTTTGGTGCCCCCCTGCCAGTACAGGCCTCAGTGACTGAGCTGCCAGCCCAAAAATCCATTCCGCCCACAAACTCCATACTAGCCCTCTGGAAACCAGTACCTTTGGCCCAACATACTAGCTCAACAGAAATATGAAGGGAAATGTCAAAGGTTTCCTGAAGGATGGAACATCGCCCAAGAATGTTGTCATTAATAGCGTGCTTCGTTGAATGATGACTTCTGAGATAAATTCTCAGATTTTCCTTCTTAAAATTTGACCGCTGACTTTCTGTATATTAAAATTGTGTCTTTTTATCAACAGGAAATAGTCATCAGGAGGCAGTGAGCAGCAGAACACAACAAGACGCAACAAGTAAAAACTTAATAAATTACATCTTTAAAATTTAAATTGTTCTTATATTTTAAGAGTCATTCACATTTTAAACTTTAATAAAACCTTTTTGCACTTTTAATGCTCTGTGTTCTTCATCACAATAGAACCTAATAGGCAGGAATGGCTGCTCTGTGGGAGAGCCACTAAGAGTGCATGGGGGGGGAGGTTGTTTGGAGATGCACTGAATGTGTGGGTGGGAGGGGAATGGCAAGGAGCAGAGTGGGGGGGGGGGGGGGGGGAAGGTAGGTGGGGTGACTGAGCGAACTGCCAGCGTACCAGGCGTGAGTGACTGCACTGCCAGCCCACCAGCCGTGAGTTAGTGAACTGCCAGCCCAATAATCCATTAAGTCCACCCTCTCCCCCTTCTCTCTCTTACTGTCTGTCACCTGTTTTGGGCACAATTTCTGGCAGTTTCTTAGCCGCCAGCCTGCCAGGTCCGAGTGACTGTACTGCCAGGCTTCAGTGATTGAGCTGCCAGCCCAAAAATCCATTCGGCCCACAAACTCCATACTAGCCCTCTGGAAACCAGTACCTTCGGCCCAAAACACTCATACTAGCGCAACAAAAAGCCCCCCCTCCCACTGGCCAGCAATATTGGAATTGCTGCAGATGTGGAATATTGTGTTGGGTGTCCAGCCCTCCCGTGTGATGCTGGGACCCAACGGGTCCCACTTAGTCTAGTACACCCCCCTATAAGTGTTGCTACCCCTTTCCCATTTCTCAGTTCCACCCAAATAGCCTCCCTAGACGAGCCCTCTAATCTATCCTGCCAAAGCACTGCTGTAATATCTTCCCTGATAAGCAATGCAACACCTCCACCTCTTGCCCCTCCAATTCTATCACACCTGAAGCAACAAAATCCTGGAATATTTAGTTTCCAATCACAGCCCTCCTGCAACCATGTTTCACTGATCGCCACAACATCATACTTCCAGGTGTCAATCCAGGCTCTAAGTTCATCCACCTTTCTTACAATGCTCCTAGAATTAAAATATGCACATTTAAGAAACCCACCATCTCTTATTCTGTTTATTTTCTTTTTCTTCTCTCTCCCCTACATTTTGGGTCAGAGTTCTACCATTCTCTGCCCCCTGCTTCACACACTGACTGCTAGCTTTCCCAATTTGAGTCCCTCCCCCCAACCATACTAGTTTAAAGTCTCCCCAGTAGCCTTTGCAAATCTCCCCGCCAGGATATTGGTCCCCCTCGAGCTCAGTGCAACCCCTCCTTTCTGTACAGGTCGCACCTTCCCCAAAAGAGGTCCCAATGATCCAGAAACTTGAATCCATACCCACTGCACCAGTCCCTCATCCACTCATTTATCCTCCACCTCGCTCCATTTCTACTCTCACTGTCGCGTGGCACAGGCAGTAATCCTGAGATTATTACCTTTGCAGTCCTCCTCCTTAACTCTCTCCCTAACTCCCTAAATTCTTCTTTCAGGACCTCTTCTCTTTTTTTACCTATGTCGTTGGTACCTATATGTACCACCTCAGGCTCCTCTCCCTCCCATTTCAGGATATCTTGGACACGTTCAGACACATCCCTGACCCTGGCACCAGGGAGGCAAACTACCATCCGGGTCTCCTGTCTGCGTCCACAGAATCGCCTATCCGACCCCCTGACTATAGAGTCCCCTATTACAATTGCCCTCCTCTTCTTTTCCTTACCCTTCTGAGCAACAGGACCGGTCTTTGTGCCAGAGGCCCGGCCGCTGTCGCTACCCCCAGGTAGGCTGTCTCCCCCACCCTTACTCAAGCATGAGTACTTATTTTCAAGGGGTACTCACCAGCCACCGGGGTACTCACCAGTCCCTGCCTCTGCCCACTGCCCTTCCTAACTGTACCCAGTTTTCTGTCTCCCGTGGTCTTGGAGTGACCACCTCCCTGTAACTCCTTTCTATGACCTCCTCGCTCTCCCTGAGCAGACAGAGGTCATCGAGTTGCTGCTCCAGGTTCCTAACACGGTCCCTTAGGAGCCCCATCTCGACGCACCTGGCGCAGATGTGGACGTCTGGAGGGCACTCAGACTCCATGACCTCCCACATCTGACATCCAGAACAGTAAACTGCCCTGGCCCTCATTCAAATACAATAAAGCCTTACCCGGGATACAAGCCAATACTCTTAAATTCTGCCTTCCAGATCCATCATTTATCTTCCAGATCTTGTAGCTTTCCCATCTTTCTGTTTCCTTAACAGTCAGTTTTGATCTTGTCGTATCCTTTAGAGCTAGTATCAAACTTCTCTTGTAGCTTTTTCTCAATAATCCCCACTTGATCTCTGAATTAAAGTCCTCCTCTATTTCTTCCACACGTTTCCGTAGACTATTCATTTGCTGAATCACTGCATCATTTCCATGTTTAAAATTTTTAGGCAAATGTTTTCTCCTGTGCATTGTTCCCGTCGTATCATTTTCGCAATGTCTTTGGTAATGTATTTAGTAACTGTGGCTTCTACTGATTGTTTCAGTTGTTCCATCTGTGCTTTTTTATTTTTTTTCATTTTAATTTTATTTATTAGAAGTACGATAAAGTGGTACCTCTTTTTCATGGTCCAAATATTTGTTAACATGATAAATTCTATGTACAAATTCATTTTTTATTTAAAAGAAATAAGGGTGAGAAGGTTAAAAGAAAGTAGTAGTACGTGTAGTGTGTAAAAAGAGAAAGAGATAGTAAGGAAGAAAAGTAAGAAAGAAAAAGGAGCAAGAGAGAGATGAGCAAATAGGAACTGAGTGTTTATATTGTTGACCATCTTTCACCCAGACCTGAAACAGTTGGTTTTTATGATTCTGTTGCACCACATGAATCCAAGAAGTCAATAAATGGAGACCAACTCGTTAAGAATTGGTCTGGTTTAGCTATTAGGAGGAATCGCATTTCTTCAAGATGTGCTGTGTCCAACATATTTATAATCCACATTTTGAGCGTTGGTATGGGTTAAATTTCCAAAATAATAATAATAATAATAATGATGTTTATTTATATAGCACTTTTCAACAAAACCAGTATTTGAACCAAAGTGCTTTACAGAGATTGATTAAATTAATTGAACAGATCAAATGTCAATAAATCCATACAAAACAAAAAAGAGAAAAAGAAAAAAAGACACAGAACAGTACACTATAGAAATCAACATGAAACGTCCCCCCATAGCAGAATTCACTGTGAGGGAAGGCACTAAAAATATCCAGTTCTCCCCCTCATAGTCCACCCGAGGTCGGGGCCTATATCTGGCCTCCTCAGCCAACCCGGTGTTTTCAGGCCCTCTTTCCGCGAAGCTGGATCATCGGCGTCTGGTGAACGTAAGTATAAGTTATTTTGCTATTATTAACCCATAATTAAAAAATGAATTTTGACACGTGTTTAGTTTGTTCCCATCTCCCGTTACTCCAAGTATAATCATTTCAGTGTTAGGTTCCACTTTTGTCTTGAATAATTTTGCAAATATATCAAAAATGTCACACCTAAATTTATGAAGTTCCATCTGTGCCTTTGAAGCCATTTCAGTAGTCAGCTTCTTCTTCAGAACTTTCTGCTGCTGTTTGCAGAGTTTTAACAAGTTCGTTAAGGTCTTGTAGCAGGCCTTGCAGATCTCTTATGGTATACATCCGTAGCTGATCTCATGGCCACACACAGTCCACGTCTGGTTCCCTCCAGACACGTCAGCTGGTTCTCTCCATCTTTACTGAAATTATTCACCATCAGCCTGAAACAAGTGGAGGAATAAAGAGGAAATAAACAGATGAAACAACAGTGTCAATAACAGGGACTGGGGTTAATATTTCAACAACATTTACAGAACAGAATCACAGGAGAAAGAAGCCCGCGGATGGATGGATGGATCCCCTGATATTTTATCACATTAAACATTAACACAAACACTCACTCGATCAGCTCCAGACTCGGGCGGTTCAGTATGAGGCTGCGGAGAGCGGGGACACATCGGTCTGTGAGGGAGTTGAATGACAGCCCCAGCTCCGTCAGTGAGGAGTTTGTACTGAGAGCGGAGACGAGATCCTCGGCTCCAGAATCTGTGAGACCGACACTGTGCAGCCTGGAGATGAGAGAGAGTGAGGGTGAGGGACAGAGAGAGACAGGAGACGGTGCAAATCCCCAGTGTTTATCAGTGACACAATTACTGATCATATTAATGTTCAGTGTCAGACACCCAGTGAGTGTAAACACAATCTCTCACAGTCTGGGACTTACCGCAGTGTCTGTATTTTACAGTCCGGGTTCCTCAGAGCCGCAGACACCAGTTTCACTCCGGAATCTCCCAGTTCATTCCCACTCAGGTCCAGCTCCGTCAGTGAGTGGTTTGTACTGAGAGCGGAGGCGAGATCCTCGGCTCCAGAATCTGTGAGACCGACACTGTTCAGCCTGGAGATGAGAGAGAGTGAGGGTGAGGGACACAGAGAGACAGGAGACGGTGCAAATCCCCAGTGTTTATCAGTGACACAATTACTGATCATATTAATGTTCAGTGTCAGACACCCAGTGAGTGTAAACACAATCTCTCACAGTCTGGGACTTACCCCAGTATCTGTATTTTACAGTCCGGGTTCCCCAGAGCCGCAGACACCAGTTTCACTCCGGAATCTCCCAGGTCATTCCCACTCAGGTCCAGCTCCATCACCGTGTGGTTTGTACTGAGAGCGGAGGCGAGATCCTCGGCTCCAGAATCTGTGAGACCGATCTCCATCATCCTGGAGATGAGAGAGAGTGAGGGTGAGGGACACAGAGAGACAGGAGACGGTGCAAATCCCCAGTGTTTATCAGTGACACAATTACTGATCATATTAATGTTCAGTGTCAGACACCCAGTGAGTGTAAACACAATCTCTCACAGTCTGGGACTTACCACAGTGACTGGATTTTACAGTCCGGGTTCCTCAGAGCCGCAGACACCAGTTTCACTCCGGAATCTCCCAGGTTGTTGTTTTCCAGTCTAAACACAAACAGAGTAAGAATCAAACGGATATAAACCCCGGGGCTGAGATAGATAACTTCTCCCCAACGGATATTTATGGAAACACATCAGCACATCTATACTATTACTAAAAGTCTCATCTTGACCACTTCCGGCCAACGTTGTAAATACATTTTAGAAAAAAACGCATTAATGATCAGAGGGAGAGGGGATATAGACAATTTTTGAAAATGTTCCTCTTGTTTTTCCTACAGATCTAAATAATGAAGGAGGATAAAGGACTTTGATAGTCGATCCTGGATCTCACAGGGAGCCAATGAAGGGAGAAAAACACTGGGGCCAGGTGAAACGCACATGCGCGCGCGCACACACACACACATACACCTGAGTGATTGAGCTTCCAGCCCACCAGGCCTGAGTGACTGAGCTGCCAGCCCACCAGCCCTCAGTGACTGAGCTGCCAGCCCACCATGCCCGAGTGACTGAGCTGCCAGTCCACCTGGCATGAGCGAATGAGGTGCCAGCCCACCAGCCGTGAGTGAGTCAACTGCCAGCCCACCAGCCACGATGGACCTTGATATCAATCCTGGATCTCACAGGGAGCCAATGAAGGGAGAAAAATACGGTGGTGAGGTGAGTGCGTACAGACAGGGGGAAACTACAAGAGAGGGGAGAGAGACAATTTCTGACATTTTTCCTCTTTTTAGTTTTCTACAGATCTAAAACACTGAAGGAGGGTAAAGCAACTTGATAGTCTATCCTGGATCTCACAGGGAGCCAATGAAGGGAGAAAACACTGGGGTGAGGTGACACGCGCACGCACAACCGAGTGGCTGAGCTACCAGCCCACCCGCCCTGAGTGACTGAGCTGCCAGCCCACCAGGCCTGAGTGACTCAGCTGCCAGCCCACCAGGCCTGAGTGACTGAGCTGCCAGCCCACCAGGCCTGAGTGACTCAGCTGCCCACCAGGCCTGAGTGACTCAGCTGCCAGCCCACCAGGCCTGAGTGACTCAGCTGCCAGCCCAAGAATCCATTTGGCCCACAATGTCCATTCCAGCCCTCTGGAAACCAGTCCCCACAGCTCCAGAAAGCCCCCCCCCCCTCCCCCCACTGGCCAGCAATATTGGGATTGGTGGAGAGGTGGAATATTGCGTTGGGGGACCAGCCCTCCCGTGTGAACATGAGACCCAACGGGTCCCACAGTCTAATTATTGAATAAATCTCCGTTGTTGTGGTGTTTGGTGACTTTCCCCATTTATTCTCATTACCCGACGACCAGGAAATGTTCCCCGTGCAGAGAACGGCGGCAACTCACCTGACCCAGTGCGGGGTAAAATAGGAGGGATCCCCCCCCCACACCCATCCCCGCTCGGCCCCATAGAAGGGGCGCTGGATGGAATAACAAAATATTGAAACAATTTTATAGTTCAGTGTTAGCGTCAAACAGACAGTTACCCCAAGTCCTGACACTTGTGCAGAGCCGGTCCCAGCCGCTGGAGACCTTCACACTGAATGCGGCAGTGCCATAGATTGAGGTGTTTGATTGTATCACAGAGCCTGATGGCATGAGACAGGACCGCACAGTCAATCGGGTTCAGTCCCAGAAAACAAAATGAAAGTGATCCCACAGATCCCAGTGTCTGCTGAGCCAGTAGAGGATTTTGAGACTCAAACAGGTAGTGCAGCGTGTTCAGGAGGCTCCGTTTACCAGCGTCACTCCTTGTGTTTCCAGCCCAGCGTTTAACCTCCTCCTTCACCCAGTCAATCACTCGGCAGATTGTTTGATGAGGGAATTTACCCAGAAACTCCTCCAGGATCCAAGCTGTCCGTGGGGAGGAGAGACCAGCGACAAAACGGAGAAACACTTCAAATCGCCCGTCTGTCATGCCATGGGCTTCAATGAGGAGTGTCGTGATATCCCCGCGATCTACAGTCATGAATTGTGCGAGTGCGGCTACAAACTCTTGGATGGTGAGGTGCGGGAAGGTGTACACCACGCTCCGGGCTGAATCCTCTCTCTCCAAAAGTTCCATCAGGAACCCGGACAGGAACTGGGAAGGCTGCAGATTGTATTCGATCAAATCTCCATCTGTGAACACAATGTTCTTCTCAGCCACTCCAGTGAAGGCCATCTGACCAACCCTCAGTAACACCTCACGGAGGCTCTCAATCTCACGGCCGTGGTTTTTCAGGATGTTGTAAATAAAGTAGCAATATAGTTGTGTGATGGTCTTGGGAACTCGCTGCGGGTCCCGGTGTGTTTGTGTGAAGAAGGGGCCCAGTGTCAGGACAAGGATCCAGCAGTAGGAGGGGTTGTAGCTCATGGTGTACAGGATCTCGTTCTCCTTCACATGTTTGAAAACAGCTGCTGCCACCGTCTGATCTTCAAAATACCTGGTGAAATATTCCTTCCGTTCCTCACCAACAAATCCCAGGATTTCAGCCCAGACACTGATCTTTGCCTTTTCCAGTAAATGTAACGCAGTGGGGCGGGTGGTCACTAGCACTGAACACCCTGGGAGCAGCTTGTGCTGGATTAAACTGTACACAATGTCAGACACTTCACACCACCACTCGGGATCTGGGCACTGGTGCTTAGGTTCTGTGTCTCTCCGACTGTCAGCAAAATCGATTCTGCCCTTGAATTCATCCAGACCGTCGAATATAAACAGCAATCCCTCTGGGTTCTTCCAGACCTCTCCCAGGATATTCCCAAAGTAAGGATATTGCTCCAGAATCAGTTCCTTCAGGGTTATTCTGTGTTTAATCATGTTCAAATCCCGGAATTTGAAACTGAAGACAAACTGGAAGTGTGGGTATATTTTCCCCGTGGCCCAGTCATGAACAATCTTTTGCACCATTGTTGTTTTTCCGATCCCCGCGACTCCGGCTACTGATGCTGAACTCCCAGATCCGGATTTACTCCGGGAAAAGCTGCTGTGGAACAATTGATCAGTCCTGATTTTTTCCAGTTTTCCCCGGAGATGTTTCTCTTGCCATTCCTCATGGTCCCGGCCTCTTGCCAGCAGCTCATGTTCCACCAGTGTCCGATCTCGAACAGTGGAGATGATTGTGAGCTCAGCGTATCGATCAAGCAGCAGGAAATCCTTAACCTTCTCGTTCATCAGGATGGTGTTCACGCTCAGTGTTTCAGTCTGTGTCTGCAGAGTCTCCTTGTGTTTCTGATGAACATCTGGCACGGGAACAGGCAGATAATGGACACAATGTTAGGTGGCTCAACTCAAACCTCAACATTAAAATCTACAAGAATGAGTCCAATGATCCTGAATTAAATCAATTCACTGACGGATTTCAGTGCAGTAAGGAGAAAAGAGAGAGAGAGAGAGAGAGAGAGAGAGGGGAGAGAGAGAGAGGGTGGGGGAGAGAGAGGAGGAGAGTCTAGGTAGAGTAGAAGGGAGAGAGAGAGAGAGAGAGAGGGAGAGGGAGAGGGAGAGGGGAGAGGGGAGAAGGGAGAGAGGGAGAGAGGAGAGGAGAGGAGGAGGGGGAGAGGGGGGGGGAGGGGGAGAGGGAGAGGGAGAGGGAGAGGGGGGGAGGGGGAGGGGGGGGGGGGGGGGGGGGGGGGGGAGGGGGGGGGGGGGGGGGGGGGGGGGGGGGGGGGGGGGGACAGGGGGAGGGGGGGAGGGGGGATAGCAGCACATTTGAAAGTGGTGAAAATGTCAGCATGGATTTATGAAAGGTAAATCATGTCTGACGAATCTGATAGAATTTTTCGAGGATGTAACTAGTAGAGTGGATAAGGGAGAACCAGTGGATGTGGTGTATCTGGATTTCAGAAGGCTTTCGACAAGGTCCCACATAAGAGATTAGTATACAAACCTAAAGCACACGGCATTGGGGGTTCAGTATTGATGTGGATAGAGAACTGGCTGGCAAACAGGAAGCAAAGAGTAGGAGTAAACGGGTCCTTTTCACAATGGCAGGCAGTGACTAGTGGGGTACCGCAAGCCTCAGTGCTGGGACCCCAGCTATTTACAATATATATTAATGATCTGGACAAGGGAATTGAAGGCAACATCTCCAAGTTTGCGGATGACACGAAGCTGGGGGGCAGTGTTAGCTGTGAGGAGGATGCTAGGAGGCTGCAAGGTGACTTGGATAGGTTGGGTGAGTGGGCAAATGCATGGCAGATGCAGTATAATGGGGATAAATGTGAGGTTATCCATTTTGGTGGCAAAAACAGGAAAGCAGAATATTATCTAAATGGTGGCCGATTGGGAAAGGGGGAGATGCAGCGAGACCTGGGTGTCATGGTACACCAGTCATTGAAGGTAGGCATGCAGGTGCAGCAGCCAGTAAAGGGGAATGGTATGTTAGCATTCATAGCAAAAGGATTTGAGTATAGGAGCAGGGAGGTTCTACTGCAGTTGTACAGGGTCTTGGTGAGGCCACACCTGGAGTATTGCGTACGGTTTTGGTCTCCAAATCTGAGGAAGGACATTATTGCCATAGAGGGAGTACAGAGAAGGTTCACCAGACTGATTCCTGGTATGGCAGGACTTTCATATGAAGAAAGAATGGATAGACTCACTAACTAAAATTTGCCCTCGGTACATATTAACTGTAATATAATAATGTATGCATGTTGGTAGGTGCAATCAAAACAAAGATCTTTTTATCATTGTTGTGTTATGAATACCACAGAAAATAATATGTACTCTCAAGATCACATTTAATAGAATAATATTGCTTAAAGATATCATTATTGGACTTTGCATTTCGGAAAAGTTCCAGCTGAGAGGAAGACAGCAAAATATTGGGGTGAAAATGACTTCAGGACAGTTTGTTAGGAAAATGAAAGAAATGGTAACAGAATACTTATACAGCTGCGTGAGTATAATTTTATGGATGAGAAATTGTGTTCAACCAATTGATAACTTCTTTGACAAAGTAACTAGCATGTTAGATAACAAGGAAGCCAATGGGTGTAGCACATTTTGTTATACAAAATTGGTCCGTGAAGTGCCCCATAAAAGATTACCGCATTAGATAAGCACCTGTGGACTTGAACGTAATAGGTTAAGTCCAGGGGGTCGGATATGGGGCTTTATGTGTGGGCCAGATATATTGTCAGTGCAGAGGGGCTAGGAGCAAGGCCAAGTGTGCATCCAGAGTCAAGGTCTGGAATAGTACTAGGTGTGCAGTCAAAGCTGGGACCAGGGGAGTGTCCAGCATTGGAAAGCTAAGCAGGCAAGCAGCTATGATCAGGGTAGAATAGGGGGCCAGGTGTAAGGCTGGACTCAAGGTCATGAATGAGAGAAGGTATGCAACTGGAGTCAGGGTCAGCAGTAGTACCCGGTGTGCAGTGAGACCCAGGTTGGTCAACATGGGCCAAGTGTTTGATTATAATCTGATATCCATACATGAATATGCTAAGATCATTCATGTGCTGTTGGTCAGAGCCTGGGCTCTACTGTGGAATGTAATTAGAAATGTAATTTAGCCTAATCTTATTCATAGCTAATCCAATTTAAAGCATAAATACTGCATTCAAGTGGTAGTTAAAAGACTCGCTACAGTGTGCACCAGATTGCACAATTTCAAGCTGAAAAATGCAGAAGCTCCGTACCAATGGGAGGGGGGGACACACCCTCCTCCCAACCCCTCTCCCCTCCTTGGTCTCTCGCAATTTCTCACTCCCAACTCTCACCCAATGTTGGCAGCCCTGGAGGGGGGGCTAGAGGAGAGGGAGGGCGAGAGAGAGAGGGGGAGAGTGAGGGGGGGAGAGAGGCATCACACTGCACACACATTCTCTCTGGGAGTGTACTGGATTTCACAGATCTCTTCCACAACCTAATACATTGCAAAACCTTGTACAATTAACGCCCGGAGGAGTTGAACTAATGCAGTGTAATGTTTCCAGTGTATGTCAGAGATCGAGTGATCTAGGAACTACTATATACCTCTTTGGTTACACTCGGACTATCCTTGATCGGACTTTTCTCGTTTTACCTTGCACTAAACATGGTAAATGGTAGCGAATTGAGGGATGCAGTTGAACAGAGGGATCTAGGAATAACTGTGCACAGTTACCTGAAGGTGGAATCTCATGTAGATAGGGTGGTAAAGAAAGCTTTTGGTATGCTAGCCTTTATAAATCAGAGCATTGAGTATAGAAGTTGGGATGTAATGTTGAAATTGTACAAGGCATTGGTGAGGCCAATTCTGGAGTATGGTGTACAATTTTGGTCGCCCAATTATAGGAAGGATGTCAACAAAATAGAGAGAGTACAGAGGAGATTTACTAGAATGTTGCCTGAGTTTCAGCAACTAAGTTACAGTGAAAGGTTGAACAAGTTAGGTCTTTATTCTCTGGAGCGCAGAAGGTTAAGGGGGGACTTGATAGAGGTCTTTAAAATGATGAGAGGGATAGACAGAGTTGACGTGGATAAGCTTTTTCCATTGAGAGTAGGGAAGATTCAAACAAGAGGACACAACTTCAGAATTAAGGGACAAAAGTTTAGGGGTAACATGAGGGGGAACTTCTTTACTCAGAGAGTGGTAGCTGTGTGGAATGAGCTTCCAGTGGAAGTGGTGGAGGCAGGTTCGATTTTATCATTTAAAAATAAATTGGATAGGTATATGGATGGGTAAGGAATGGAGGGTTATGGTCTGAGTGCAGGTAGATGGGACTAGGGGAAAATAATTGTTCGGCACGGACTTGTAGGGCCGAGATGGCCTGTTTCCGTGCTGTAATTGTTATATGGTTAAACGTTATTCCCTCATAGTTTATCTATACTGTAAATGGCTCGATTATAATCACGTATTGTCTTTCTGCTGACTGGATAACACACAACAAAAGTGTTTCACCGTGCCTCGGTACATGTGATAATACACTAAACTAAACTAAACCTGAATCTACAGACATAGAAGCAATCCATAGTGAATCCCCGTGTCAGTCTAACAATTCCTTAGCCTTTAATCTTCTGATTTCCCATTCTGCAAAGCTCTGAACAGTTTCAGTATTACATCAATTCTAACGTCATTGTGAACTGTACATTTCAACACTCACCTTCCATATTAGAGGGTAATTCAGTTAAACTTCTGGTGATGTTCATGTATTCTTGTGGATCAGGACCTGTTCAAATCAACGAGCATTCATTAAACCAGACTTGAATAACATTGTTAACTCCAGTGTTTCAATGTGATATTCAGTTCAGTGTGTTGATTTACGTACCGAGCTCCTGGATTTCTTTCAGTATTTTGTCCAGCTTTGGTAATTCATTCTGCATTTTCACAAAGGATTCCCACATCACCCGCCGGGCACGGTTGCCTTTCTCCATCACCAGACTGTGGAAGAGTATGGAACTGTCTCTGCGGTTTCCCTTTACCGCCAGCTCAGCGACACTCTGTGAAGAACAACAATGAATATATTGAGAAGTGACTGAGACAAAGCTAATGGGGAGGGAATTAGCTGTTCAGTGATGGGATATTCTGGTTGATTTGAGCATAGTGGCGGGCATTGGATTGCCTCTTCATACACCCATGACACTGTGCTGACAATCTGTGTACTCCCAGAGTCCTGACTGTGTGAATCTCGCTTCACACCTGACAGTGTCCGAGAACACAGCAGAGTACAGCACGGGAACAGGCCATTCAGGCCAATGATGGCTGTGTTGAAACTGATGTGAAATTAATCCAATTCCTTTTGGTCTCACATGGACTGTATCCCACTAGGAATGGACATGTCCAGTCCAACCTGCATTTCATCCTGCTCTGCATTTGGAAGCTATTATGTTCTTTCATCAACATTCTTACCCTCTGTGAGCCGGCATTCACTCATTGACCAGATAACTTTTATATTTCTAGGTATGTTGCAAAACCTACCTGAATCGTCGCTGAGAATCTGCCCCAGCCCGTGTGCGCGATTTTGGCGCTGTTTAGAGGGGGCGGGTTTAAAACGCGATTTTTACTAGGCTGTTCCAATCGAAGATGTTCAGCCTAGTAAATCATTAACGAAAAATCGCTGAAAGACCCCGTCGCAAAAGGTATTATTAGTTTTATAGGCCTCGAATAATAGTTATAATAGTTTTAAAATCACTCTCTCAACCCGCGACCTCTCGCAGCCCCAGGGTTTTATAAAGCAAACAATTAAAGGTATGTACCTTATTTTTACATTAAAAGGGGCTTCTTAAGACCCCTTTATACAAAGTTTACTATAGCGAGTAGTTCATTTTGGGCTCTTTATATCCCGCAGTATTTTTCTGGGCATTTGAGGGCACAAATCCAGCGCAATGTGAACGTTCTAAACCAGCGCGTTCACAGGAACCCACTAGAAAGCTGATTTAAAATGGACTTTAATTTACAGCAATTGAACACTAAATTCCTTCCATTTGGCCTATAAATTGATGTAAATGAGATTTAAAAATCATGTTTTATTGTGAATTATTTGTGAATATTATTTGGACACTTAGGCTATTTAAAAATGTTAATCATTTATTAAGAAATGGATAGATGTTTAGATCTAGTAATTGAAGTTTGAAATTAGCTACAATTGGGTAACTAACTAATTATATGCTTTAATTTCAGGTCATCCAAGTAAGATTATTTTATATTTGTTTCAGAATGGTTCAATCTATGATAACTGAAAATTTCATTCAGTTCTCTTAATTTTTAAGAAGGTTATGGGCTTTTGACTGTCCACGATCACAGCTTTTTTGTTATGTCCATAGAAAATCAATAGGGAACAAGATGCTAATTTCCGAGTATGAAAATGGCCATAACTTTTTTATTACTTGAGATATGAAAGTGAATTAGGTGTCAAATTAAACTTCTTTTTATGCTTTATCTGATGGGATAAATTGCAGACTTGATTTTTTAAATCTCAAAATTTTGTAACATTGCTAATATTTCAATACCGACCCGTTTTACCCGATCAAAGACATTCCTCTCTTGTACATCCCTCTCCTGCAGCTCACCCCCTCCTCTCACCACACATTAACTCAGCTTCTCTTCCCACAGATGCGTAAATAACCGACCTGCTGAATATTGTGTTGATATGGTAGATTTTAGCAAATGTACATGTGTTTATTTTATTTGTCAATTGAATGATAAGCGAACAGTTCAATGTCTTAGAATAATCCAGCAGGTCAGACAGCATTTCCAAAAACAGAGTTATTTTGTGCAGCACATTGTGTGTTGTTTTGTAAACCAGCATCTGAAGTTCCTTGTGCTTATGTCCAATGCCCTCTGTGGTTTCATGAACTGAACTCAATGTGACCAGTGAAACTGATGACACTTTAGAAGTATTATCGTTTACTGATTCTGGTTTACAAGTTTACTGCTTCCCTGACCGTTGTACTAAGATGCACGTGTAGGAAGAACAGCTGGATCAGAATGGAACATTCCCAGAAATCCCCAGGTCACAGGTTTTATTCCTGATACCAGATCTACAGGACACAAACTGATCAGTGATCAGTGCCTCCATTGCACTGTTCAGTGTGAGGTGAGGGGACTGTATTGGTGACTCTTCCCCCCCCCCCCCCAATGCCGTCAGTTCTGTGACAGGAAACAGAAGTCACCGTGATCCTTCCACTTACCCCGTGTTCTTGTTCATTGAAACATTCCTCCCATTTCATCGTGAAGCTGAGACGTTCAACCCTTTCTTCAATCGCCTGATTCAGTCTCTCCCCATAGAATGTTGTCAGCTGGAACAATAGGTGGTCGTTCCACTGTGTCAGGAGCTCAGAGAATGTACGCGTTAGATCTGTGTATACAAAGAGAGAAGCTAAACACAATCTGAATCAGTCCCCTTGGCTCCCGCTGAAACATTAATCCTGACTGTTCCACCCCCACCCACACACACACCCCACACTATTAGAACTGATCGAAACAGGGTTTTGGAATAAGACACAATGTGCTGCAGTAACTCAGCGGGTGAAACAGTATCTGTGGAGAATATGGATCGGTGATGTTTCAAGTCTGGACCCTTCTTCAGATGGCGGGGAAGGGAGAGACATGTGGACGAGAGGAGGGACAGGTCAAAGCCTGACAAGTAAGTGGCAAGATGAGACTTTTAGTTATATCTATATAACTAAAAGTCTCATCTTGACCACTTCCTGTCTGCGCTGCAAATTGATTTTTGAAGAAACGCTTCCCTATATCGCTGATTTTGGACATCTTACTCACAGTCCTCCACCGCTGAGGCAGCCCCGAGGATTTTTCCGATCGATGAAAAATAAAAAAGTTATGAGCGTTTCAAAATCTTGAGATCAGCTGATTGGTCCTCTCGCCTGTCAATCACCACGATGAAGGTAACGCCCCTTCCGGGGGGGGGGGGGTGTGGTCAGGACTATAAAACCCCGGATGCCTGGACGCGAGTCAGTCACTCTAGAAGATCGCGAGGGTGAGTCCACAACAAAGATTCTAATCTGTGAATCAACTGAACTGGGAGTCTGCAATGTACTTGCAATAAATGATTTGGTAGGAGGCTGAAATGCTATGAAATTGGATTTGCTGGCCTGCATTCTGCTTGAAATGCTATGAAATTGGATTTGCTGGCCTGCACTCTGCTTGAAATGCTATGAAATTGGATTTGCTGGCCTGCACTCTGCTTGAAATGCTATGAAATTGGATTTGCTGGCCTGCACTCTGCTTGAAATGCTATGAAATGGACTTGCTGGAAATGCTATGAAATTGGATTTGCTGGCCTGCACTCTGCTTGAAATGCTATGAAATTGGATTTGCTGGCCTGCACTCTGCTTGAAATGCTATGAAATTGGATTTGCTGGGGCACTCTGCTTGAAATGGGAGGGGGGGGGGGGGGGGGGGGGGGGGGGGGGGGGGAGGGGGGGAGGGGGGGGGGGGTAAAAGGGGGGGGGGGGGGGGGGGGGGGGGGGGGGGGGGGCAAATGGGCATCCCAGGGGGGGGGGGGGGGGGGGGGGGGGGGGGGTTGGGGGGAAAGGGGGGTGGGGGGGGGGTGGAGGGGGGGGGGGGGGGAGGGAGGGGGGACGGGAGGGGGGGGGAGGGGGGGGGAGCTGGAGGGGGGGGGGGGTGACATTATACCCCGAGATGTTGTCACATCCACTCTCAGTCCGGGTCTGGTTCCCCGCTGATTCTCCAGCTGGTTCCATCCATCTGCACTGAACTGATTCGCCCCCATCCTGAAACAAGTGGAGGAATAAAGAGGAAATAAACAGATGAAACAACAGTGTCAATAACAGGGACTGGGGTTAATATTTCAACAACATTTACAGAACAAAATCACAGGAGAAAGAAGCCCGCGGATCCTGTGATATTTTATCACATTAAACATTAACACAAACACTCACCTGATCTGCTCCAGACTCGGGTGGTTCAGTATGAGGCGGCAGAGAGCGGGGACAGATTGGTCTGTGAGGGAGTTGCATGCCAGGTCCAGCTCCATCAGTGAGGGGTTTGTACTGAGAGCGGAGGCGAGATCCTCGGCTCCAGAATCTGTGAGACCGACACTGTTCAGCCTGGAGATGAGAGAGAGTGAGGGTGAGGGACACAGAGAGACAGGAGACGGTGCAAATCCCCAGTGTTTATCAGTGACACAATTACTGATCATATTAATGTTCAGTGTCAGACACCCAGTGAGTGTAAACACAATCTCTCACAGTCTGGGACTTACCCCAGTCTCTGTATTTTACAGTGCGGGTTCCTCAGAGCCGCAGACACCAGTTTCACTCCGGAATCTCCCAGGTCGTTGTTTCCCAGTCTAAACACAAACAGACAGTAAAACCCCTGTCCCACGGAACGAGTTCATTCCAAGAGTTCGCCCGAGTTTGCCCTGATTCGAACTCGGAGATTTACGGTAATGGCCACTCGTTGAAAAATCTTCACGAGTCTTCCCGTGCTTACCTGTCATTAGCGAGTCTTCCCGAGTACCTGCCGTTAGCGCTAAGAGACGTCCCCGAGCTCCGACGTACCCGCCACGTACATTCTCCGTGCTTACCACGAGTTTGATTTTTTTTTAAACTCGGGAGAGCTGTTGGAATGAACTCGTACCGTGGGACAGGGCTATTAGAAACAAACTTATACAAACCCTGGCGAGGCTGAGATAGATAACTTCTCCCAAACGGATATTTATGGAAACACCTCAGCACATTATTGAATAAATCTCCGTTGTTGTGGTGTTTGGTGACTTTCACCATTTATTCTCATTCCCTGACGACCGGGAAATGTTCCCCGTGCAGAGAACGGCGGCAACATGCGCGACCCGGGGGAGGGGAGGGGCCAGGACCATCAGACCCCCCCGGGGGGGGGGGGGGGGGGAGTAGAGAGGGGGGGGGGGGGGACAGAGTAGACCACCCACCACCCACCCGGGGGGGGAGGCCAGAGTAGACCACCACCACCCATGGGGGGGGGGGGAACGGAGTAGTACCACCTGGTGACCCCACTGGGGGGGACGGAGTAAACCACCAGCCCTGACCCAGGAGGGAGTAAACCACAGGGACCTGGGGGGGGGGGGGACAGAACCAACCACCTGGGGGGGGGGGAACGGAGTAAACCACCGGTGACCTATTGGAGGGAGGGACGGAGTAAACCACCAGCAACCTGGGGGAGAGGGGAACGGAGTAAACCACCAGCAACCTGGGGGGGGGGGGGGACGGGGACGGGAAACCACCACCGGTGACCCATGGGGGGGGGGGGACGGAGTAAAAAACCACAGGGGGGACCTGGGGGAGGGGGGGGGAGTAAACCACCGGTAACCACCTGGGGGGGGGGGGGGGACGGAGTAAACCACCACCGGTGACCTGGGGGGGGGGGGGGGGACGGAGTAAACCACCACCTGGTGACCTGGGGGGGGGGGGGGGGAGGTAAACCACTGGTGACCCTGGGGGGGGGGGGGGTACCACCCAGGGACCACCAGGAACCACTGGGGGGGGGGGGGGGACGGAGTAAACCACCAGTGACCTGGGGGGGGGGGGGACGGAGTAAACCACTGGACCTGGGGGAGGGGGGAACGGAGGGGGGGGGGGGGGACAGAGCCGACCACCAGCAACCCCAGGGGGGGGGGGGGGGGACAAGAGGGGGACAGCAGAATCGAGGGACAAGAGGACAGCGAACCGACCACCGGCGAACCGAGGGGGTTAAAATAGGAGTGGGGGTGCCCCCCCCCCCCCCCCCCCCCGTGCACAGTGACGGCCGCTCGGCCCCATAGAAGGGGTGCTGGACGGAATAACAAAACAGTGAAACAATTTTACAGTTCAGTGTTAGCAACAAACGGACAGTTACCCCAAGCGCTGACACTTGTGCAGAGCCGGTCCCAGCCGCTGGAGACCTTCACACTGAATGCGGCATCTCCACAGATCGAGGTGTTTGATTGTACCACAGGGCCTGATCACATGAGACAGGACCGCACAGTCAATCGGGGTCAGTCCCAGTCCACTGAAGGAAAGTGTTTCCACAGATCCCAGTGTCTGCTGAGCCAGTGCAGGATTCTGAGACTCAAACAGGTAGTGCAGCGTGTTCAGGAGCCTCCTTTTACCAAACTCACTCCGTGCATCTCTAATCTGACGTTGAACCTCCTCCTTCACCCAGTCAATCACTCGGCAGATTGTTTCATTAGGAAATGGACCCAGAAACTCCTCCAGGACCCGAGCTGCCCGTGGGGAGGAGAGACCAGCGACAAAACGGAGAAATACTTCAAATCGCCTGTCTGTCGTGCTGTGGACTTCAGACAGGCGTTTCACGATATTCCTAGGATCTACAGTCATGAATTGTGCGAGTGCGGCTACAAACTCTTGGATGGTGAGGTGCGGGAAGGTGTACACCACGCTCCGGGCTGAATCCTCTCTCTCCAAAAGTTCCATCAGGAACCCGGACAGGAACTGGGAAGGCTGCAGATTGTATTCGATCAAATCTTCATCTGTGAACACAATGTTCTTCTTGGACACTCCCGTGAAGGCCATCTGACCAACCCTCAGTAACACCTCACGGAGGCTCTCAATCTCACGGCCGTGGTTTTTCAGTATGTTGTAAATAAAGTAGCAATATAGTTGTGTGATGGTCTTGGGAACTCGCTGCGGGTCCCGGTGTGTTTGTGTGAAGAAGGGGCCCAGTGTCTGGACAAGGATCCAGCAGTAGGAGGGGTTGTAGCTCATGGTGTACAGGATCTCGTTCTCCTTCACATGTTTGAAAACAGCTGCTGCCACTGTCTGATCTTCAAAATACCTGGTGAAATATTCCTTCCGTTCCTCACCAACAAATCCCAGGATTTCAGCCCGGACACTGATCTCTGCCTTTTCCAGTAAATGTAACGCAGTGGGGCGGGTGGTCACTAGCACTGAACACCCTGGGAGCAGCTTGTGCTGGATTAAACTGTACACAATGTCAGACACTTCACACCGGGATTCAGGATCTGCGCACTGGTGCTGAGGTTCTGTGTCTCTCCGACTGTCAGCAAAATCGATTCTGCCCTTGAATTCATCCAGACCGTCGAATATAAACAGCAATCCCTCTGGGTTCTTCCAGATCTCTCCCAGGATATTCCCAAAGTAAGGATATTGCTCCAGAATCAGTTCCCTCAGGTTTATTCTGTCTTTAATCTTGTTCAAATCCCGGAATTTGAAACTGAAGACAAACTGGAAGTGTGGGTATATTTTCCCCGTGGCCCAGTCATGAACAATCTTTTGCACCATTGTTGTTTTTCCGATCCCCGCGACTCCGGCCACTGATGCTGAACTCCCAGATCGGGATTTACTCCGGGAAAAGCTGCTGTGGAACAATTGATCAGTCCTGATTTTTTCCAGTTCTCCCCGGAGATGTTTCTCTTGCCATTCCTCATGGTCCCGGCCTCTTGCCAGCAGCTCATGTTCCACCAGTGTCCGATCTCGAACAGTGGAGATGATTGTGAGCTCAGCGTATCGATCAAGCAGCAGGAAATCCTTAACCTTCTCGTTCATCAGGATGGTGTTCACGCTCAGTGTTTCAGTCTGTGCCCGCAGAGTCTCCTTGTGTTTCTGTTGAACATCTGTGGACATAGAGATTGAAAATGAACATTGGCCAGAAAATATTTCAACAGCCCAAATGTAATTCCGAATGTGTTTGCTTTAGGCTACATTGATCACTTTATTAACAGAATGAAGACTGTTTCACGGAGCACCTAGTCCACACCTTACTCTGTAGTGGCTACGGGGCATGAATATGGGAACTTGCCTTCACTGATCAACTGAACGAGGAAACACAGTCGAGGGTAACAGTCGACAGGATCAATTACAATGTGTTGGGCTTTGCTTCGATTCGTTTAATTTAGTTTTACTTTAGGGAATTGAATGCAACATCTCCAAGTTTGCGGATGACACGTAGCTGGGGGGCAGTGTTAGCTGTGAGGAGGCTGCAAGGTGACTTGGATAGGTTGGGTGAGTGGGCAAATGCATGGTAGATGCAGTATAATGTGGATAAATGTAAGGTTGTCCACTTTGGAGGCAAAAACAGGAAAGTAGACTATTATCTAAATGGTGGCCGATTAGGAAAAGGGGAGATGCAACGAGACCTGGGTGTCATGGTACACCAGTCATTGAAAGTAGGCATGCAGGTGCAGCAGGCAGTGGAGAAAGCGAATGGTATGTTAGCATTCATAGCAAAAGGAGTTGAGTATAGGAGCAGGGAGGTTCTACTGCAGTTGGCGAGACCACACCTGGAGTATTGCGTACAGTTTTGGTCTCCTAATCTGAGGAAAGACATTGTTGCCATAGAGGGAGTGCAGAGAAGGTTCACCAGACTGATTCCTGGGATGTCAGGACTTTCATATGAAGAAAGACTGGATAGACTCGGTTTGTACTCGTTAGAATTTAGAAGATTGAGGGAGGATCTTATAGAAACTTACAAAATTCTTAAGGGGTTGGACAGGCTGGATGCAGGAAGATTGTTCCTGATGTTGGAGAAGTCCAGGACAAGGGGTCACAGTTTAAGGATAAAGGGGAAATCCTTTAGGATCGCGATGAGAAAAATATATTGGTGAATCTCTGGAACTCTCTGCCACAGAAGGTAGTTGAGGCCAGTTCATTGGCTATATTTAAGAGAGTTAGATGTGGCCCTTGTGGCTAAGGGGATCAGGGGGTATGGAGAGAAGGCAGGTAGAGGATACTGAGTTGGATGATCAGCCATGATCATATTGAATGGCAGTGCAGGCTCGAAGGGCCGAATGGCCTCTACTCCTGCAGCTATTTTCTATGTTTCTATGTTTAGAGGACACAGGCCATTCGCCCAACCAAATCCACGCCAATCATCGATCACCTGCACGACTCTTTTTCTTCCCATTTGGGACAATTTGCCAGAAGCGAATTAACATACAAACTGCACGTCTTGGGAATGTGGGAGGAAACCGGAGCACCCGGAGAAAACCCACATGGTCACAGGGAGAAGGTACAAGCTCCACACAGACAGCACGTGTAGTTAGTATCGAGCTGGGGTCTCTGGCGCTGTAAGGCAGCAACTCTGCACCACTGTAACACCACTGTGCCACATGTGTATCAGGACGGTGATGCTCACCTCTCATAGTCAGATTGTGAGAAGGCAGATTGTGAATGGACCTATTCTAACCAACAGCTCATGGCATTTCATGGAGTCTCCCAGTCCATTTCCTGGAATATCTGGACTTGAGACGGGATTGGACTCATTATACCCGCTCCGTGTATTCCAATAACAAAGGCCACATGACATTCACCTCCGCCCAACCCCACAGCTCTTTGTCCATGCCGGTCTAATTCTGTATTCATCTCCTAATGTACTTTTGGGCCATTATCCAGTCTGTGTCCACCACACCATCATGTAAATATTATATCCACAACCCAACTATTCGATTATATTCACTTTACCACCTTGTTACAGGTTCTCCTGTCAATCCATATAGATTACTGTTCTCAGGACAGACGGAGCCAGCGCCATTGAACACAATCTCTCCCCTTCTCTAGACTGAGCCAGTGTTGACTCTACAAACCTCCATCACATTCCTACTCTGTATCACTGCGGCCTGCTCTGTACGTGGCAACCATCGTCTGAACTCGGGCAATTCCCCAGCAACTCCAAGCAAGTCCGGAGTTCTGCTGTAGAACTCCACATTGCAATGACAAGGCTGAATGATGTTTAAAAATAGAAGAAAATATGAAATGGATTCCTGGGCCAGCTTACAACATATATTTAGTCACAAATCAGGCTTTTCCACACCAGATTGATACAGAAAGACAAGTCTAGGTTTGCAGGTAGCTGAGACTGGGAACTGTACCGCCCTTGCCCCCTCCCTCTGCAACTGCAAACAACCCCACAGTTCCCAGTCTCAGCTCCTGTACAGGGGGTGGCCGGAGACGTCACAGCCCGAGCTGCGCCCCCTCATCCGCAACCTAAAGACCAAGACGTAGCTTGCACACCATCAGCTTCGGTCCCTACGGGGAGCGTGTTCCTCTGGAATTGGAACGGGGCTGGGCTGCTGCTGGCTGTGGGTCTCTGGGATCTCCGTGCTTGCAGTGGGCCTGGGGGCCGGTGTCCCGTTGGTCCTGACGTCTCCGGTGACTGGCACTGGCTCCGACGTGAAGACAGTGCAAAACCCCCGCGCCGGTGCAATGAGCGGGGAGCTGGAGAGGGGAGGGAAGGGGTCACACACATGGCCTGGAAGCAGAGGGGTGTAGGTGGGGTGAAACTTAAGGGAGCGACAATTTGCTGCTGCCTGCCCGCTGAGTTAAAAAGTTCTCATGCAAGACTCACGATCACTGTGTATCGTGAGTCTACCGTGGGAACTTTTTAACTCAGCGGGCAGGCAGCAGCAGATTGTCAATTATTAACCCTCCCGCGCAATATACCCTCACCTTCTCTTTTATGAATGGGGATTTAGTTCCCCTTTCTTCGAGGACCGACCGGAGGTTCCGCTGTCACCTCTGCGGGCCGCCCTCGGTGAACGTTTTCAAGGACCTTTCTTCAAGGACTGAAAAAATGTCGCTAGTCGGAGGTTTTCGTTATTTGGAACTTCGGATAAAAGGTTGTGCACCTGTGTATTGTAAATAGCTGCGGTCCCAGCACCGAGCCTTGCGGTTCCCCACTAGTCACAGCCTGCCATTCTGAAATGGGGCCCGTTAATCCATAGTCTTTGTTTCCTGTCTGCCAACCACTTCTCTGTCCATGTCAGCACTCTACCCCCCAATACCATGTGCCCTAATTTTGCCCACTAATCTCCTATGTGGGACCTTATCAAATGCTTTCATAAAGTCCAGGTACATGACATCCACTGGCTCTCCCTTGTCCATTTTCCTAGTTGCATTCTCAAAAAATTCCAGAAGACAGGAGAAAGAGGCAAGAGAAAGGGGAGGAGAGGGGGAGAGGGGAGAGGGAGGAGTAAGAGGCAAGAGAGAGGAGGAGAGAGAGGCGAGAGAGGGGGAGAGAGAGAGGAGAGAGACAGGAAGAGAGAGGGGTAGAGAGAGTAGTAAGGCAAGAGAGGGAAGGGAGAGAGAGAGAGGGAGAGAGAGAGGAGAGACAAGAAAAGAGAGAGGGGAGAGAGAGAGAGAGTAAGAGGGAAGAGAGAGGGGGAAGGAGAGAGAGAGGGGGGGAGAGAGAGAGGGGGAAGAGAGAGAGGAGAGAGACAGGAAGAGAGAGGGAGAGAGAGAGAGTAAGAGGCAAGAGAGAGGGGGAGGAGAGAGAGGGACACTGAGAGAGAGAGGGAGGAGAGAGAGAGAGAGAGAGAGGGGGAGAGAGAGGGGGAGGGGGGAGAGAGAGAGAGAGAGAGAGAGAGAGAGGAGGGGGGGAGAGAGAGAGAGAGGAGAGAGAGAGAGAGAGAGAGAGGGAGAGAGAGAGGGGGAGAGAGAGAGAGAGAGAGAGAGGGGGAGAGAGAGGGAGAGAGAGGGGGAGGAGAGAGAGAGAGAGAGAGAGAGAGAGGGGGGAGAGAGCGGGAGAGAGAGAGGGAGAGAGAGAGAGAGGAGGTGAGAGAGAGGGAGAGGGGGAGAAGAGAGAGGGGAGAGGAGGAAAGGGGATGGAAGCGAGGGCGGAGACCGGCCCTGGCATAAACGCGGGTGTTCCCCGTGGACGAGGCACCTGAACCTGACCCTCTGCCTCTTCCCCCCTCTCCGCAGGTTCTGGGACAAAGACTACCCGGACAGCTACTTTGACTATGACCTGGAGGCCTTCAAGAACTGCGTGTACCTGCGAGCGGGAGCGTGGGGCAACGCCGTGTGCGGCAAACCCCACTACTGGATCTGCAAGCGCAGGTCGGAGAAACCCCCCCTCAGACTGTGAGCCCCCATCCCCCTCCTCTCACCTCTCCCAGATCTGGCGGTGGACAGGGCAGGACAGGCAGGGGAGGGGGAGATGAGGGGGAGGGGCACGGTGCCATCAGGAAGAGCGGAAGCATTTGGCCGTCTCTGTTCCTCCTTGTTTGGCCCTTATATGTGTTTTTCTCCCGACCTTTGCTCTCTCCACCCCCCCCCCCCCCCCCCGACTTTATTTCTATTTATTCGTGCATTTAGCGGATGTCGAGAGGCTTCGGGTTGAGCGGGGAGGACGGGCGGAGGGGAAAGGGGAGGGGAAGGGACTTTCCCGTGGTCACCAGACCTCGAGAGATGTTCTCCGTCAAGATGGAGGTCTGATCTCGAGCTCTCGGGAGGGTCCAAGGGTCAAATCCAGGCAGGTACGGGAAGGTCTTCTTCTCCAAGGAAGGGGTTCGGGCCTTGAAGGGGTCCCCAAGGGTCAAATCTAGGGCCCAAGGAGAAGATACGGAGGGTCCAACTCTTTGAGGATGGGTCCAGAGAATATCTCTCGCCCCCGTCTTCCAAATGGCCAAATCTAGGGTCTAACAGAGGTCCCTGATCTCCAAGAAAGGGTTTGGAGACAGAGCTTTCGCCCTTGAGGTCCCACAGATCAAATTGAGAACTTACCGAGGGTCCCTGATCTCCCCGGAGAGTTTCAGAGACTTAATCTCTCACTCTGAAGATCCCAGGGTCAAATCTAGGACCTAACGGAGGGGCCTGATCTCCGAGGAGGAATTTGGAGACTGATCTCTCACTCATGAGGTCCCACGGGTCAAATTGAGAACCTACCAGAGTTTCCTGATCTCCAAGGAGAGTTTCAGAGAATGACCTCTCACTTCCGAGGTCCCAGGGTCAAATTGAGGACCTAAAAGAAGTCGCTGATCTCCAGGAAGTGGTTTGGAGCTTGACTTTAACTCCAAGAAGTAGCTCGGAGACTGGCCTTTGCCCTTGCGGTCCCGGGGGTCAAATCGAGAACCTAATAGGGGTCCATGATCCCCAAAACGTGCTTCAGAGTCTGATCTCGCACTCTCGAGGTAGCAGGGGTCAAACCTAGGACCTAACGGAGGTCCATGATTTCCAAGGAGGAATTTGGAGACTGATCTCTTACTCCTGAGGACCCACGGGTCAAATCGAGAACCTAACAGAGGTCTCTGATCTCCAAAAGAAGAGTTTCAGAGACTAACCTTCGCCTTTGATGTCCCATGGGTCAATTCTGGAACCTAACAGAGGTACCTGATCTCCACGGAGAGTTTCAGAGACTGATCACTCATTCTTGAGGTCCCAGCAGTCAAATCGAGAACCCAACAGAGGTCCAAGATCTCCACGGAGAGTTTCAGAGACTGATCACTCATTCTTCAGGTCCCAGCAGTCAAATCGAGAACCCAACAGAGGTCCAAGATCTCCAAAGAAGGGTTCAGAGACTAAACTGAGTACCCTCCCTGACCCCCCCACCCCTCTGTGACTCTCTGGCGGTGGGTTCAGGATCAGGATAGGGTGAGGAGAGATGTGGTATTGTTTTTAAACCCCGAAAACCAATGTGAATGTTCTATGTTTAAAAAATAAATCTGACTGCTCGGAACCACAGGGCGATAGAGGTCTTCATGTTACATTGAGATTCAGAAAAATCATTGTCAGTGTACAGCCAGTACAGAGAACCCCCCCCCCCATCTCCCTGGAAGATTCATAGCAAACGATTTGAATAAATAATAATAAGTGTCCGGGGGGGGGGGGGGGGGGGGGGGGGGGTGGGTGAGGAGAGAGATGGTATTGTTTTGTAAACCAGAAAACCAATGAAATGTTCTATGTTTAAAAATATAAATCTGACTGCTCGGAACCACAGGGGGATATTTGTCTTCATTCATAACAGATTCAGATTCAGATTCAGATTCGGATTCAATTTTAATTGTCATTGTCAGTGTACAGTACAGAGACAACGAAATGCATTTAGCATCTCCCTGGAAGAGCGACATAGTAAACGATTTGAATAAATAATAATAAGTGTCCGGGGGGGGGGGGGGTGATTGGCAGTCACCGAGGTACGTTGTTGAGTAGAGTGACAGCCGCCGGGAAGAAGCTGTTCCTCGACCTGCTGGTTCGGCAACGGAGAGACCTGTAGCGCCTCCCGGATGGGAGGAGGGTAAACAGTCCATGGTTGGGGTGAGAGCAGTCCTTGGCGATGCTGAGCGCCCTCCGCAGACAACGCTTGCTTTGGACAGACTCAATGGAGGGGAGCGATCGAGGAACCGGTGATGCGTTGGGCAATTTTCACCACCCTCTGCAATGCCTTCCGGTCGGAGACAGAGCAGTTGCCATACCATACTGTGATGCAGTTGGTAAGGATGCTCTCGATGGTGCAGCGGTAGAAGTTCACCAGGATCTGAGGAGACAGATGGACCTTCTTCAGTCTCCTCAGGAAGAAGAGACGCTGATGAGCCTTCTTGATCAGAGTAGAGGTATTGTGGGTCCAAGAGAGGTCATCGGAGATGTTGACTCCCAGGAACCTGAAGCTAGAAACACGTTCCACCTCCGTCCCATTAATGTGGATGGGGGTGTGTGTGCCGCCTCTGGACTTCCTGAAGTCTACAATGAGCTCCTTGGTCTTATAACGTCATAAGTACAGCCAGGATTTTGCTATAAATGCCATCGTGACTTTTTTGATGATTTCCCCAGAATAATGCCTTTTTCACCATCGAGTGCCTAAATCAGCCTTTTTTTTGACATTTTGCTAAAAGGTCGTGCTATTTTTCTTAGGTGTAACATAGAAACATAGACAATAGGTGCAGGAGTAGGCCATTCGGCCCTTCGAGCCTGCACCGCCATTCAATATGATCATGGCTGATCATCCAACTCAGTATCCCGTACCTGCCTTCTGTCCATACCCCCTGATCCCCTTAGCCACAAGGGCCACATCTAACTCCCTCTTAAATATAGCCAATGAACTGGCCTCAACTACCCTCTGCGGCAGAGAGTTCCAGAGATTCACCACTCTCTGTGTAAAAAAAGTTCTTCTCATCTCGGTTTTAAAGGATTTCCCCCCTTATCCTTAAGCTGTGACCCCTTGTCCTGGACTTCCCCAACATCGGGAACAATCTTCCTGCATCTAGCCTGTCCAACCCCTTAAGAATTTTGTAAGTTTCTATAAGATCCCCTCTCAATCTCCTAAATTCTAGAGAGTATAAACCAAGTCTATCCAGTCTTTCTTCATAAGACAGTCCTGACATCCCAGGAATCAGTCTGGTGAACCGTCTCTGCACTCCCTCTATGGCAATAATGTCCTTCCTCAGATTTGGAGACCAAAACTGTACGCAATACTGCAGGTGTGGTCTCACCAAGACCCTGTACAACTGCAGTAGAACCTCCCTGCTCCTAGACTCAAATCCTTTTGCAATGAAAGCAATGAAAGTGTACCATGATTACAATGACGTTTTCTATGTTAACACGTTAATATTAATGTTATTATTAACGTGTTAACATTGTATAACTTACAAGAAACTTTCCACCATCGGGGCAAAACCGGGAGTGTCACCGTCGGTCGTTCATTCGTGCCGCTGCCCGCTGGCTCAGTCTTCCCCAAGGAGCAGTGGAGGGGCGGGCAAGAGTGGGGAGGGCAGGAAGAAGTGAGAGGGGTAGGGGGGTGGGAGAGGGGTAGCGGGGAGGGGTGCAAGAGAGAGGGGAAGGGGGTGGTTGGGAGATGGGGGTGAAGAGGGGTGGGATAGGGGGGAGAGAGGGGGGGGGTGAGGGGAGGAGGCAGAGGGGGGGAAGGGGGAGGAGGGAGAGGGGGGGGGAAGGGGAGGAGGAGGAGAGGGGGGGGGGGAGTGGATGAAAGAGGGGGGGGAGGAGGGGGGAGAGATGGGGGAAGGGAAGGGGAGGAGGGAGGGGAAGGAGGAGGAGGTGGGGAAGAGTGTGGAGGGAGGGGAAGAGGTGGTCGGGGGGGGGGGGAAAGAGTGGGATGGGAGTGAGAGGGGGATAGTGGTGATGGAGGGGGAGGGGGAGAGTGTGCGAAAAGAGTGTGCGGGGAAAGAGGGGCAGAGAGGTGTAGGGGGAGTGGGGTTTTGGGGGGAAGAGGCAGAGATGGGTAGGGGAGAGAGAGGGTGGGGTTTGGCGTGGGAGGGGAGGGGGAGGGAGAGGGGGGTGAGGAGGGGGGGAAGGGGAGAGGGAGATGGGGTAGGGGAGGGAGGGGGAAGAGTGGAGGGAGGGGGAGAGGGATGGCGGAGAGAGGGGCAATAGTGGGGAGGGAGAGTGGAAGGGGAATGGGGGGTAGGGACAGTCCATCTGTTCCCCATTCCCTTTCACCCCCAATCCTCTTTCACCCCCAATCCTCTTTCTCTATTCCCACACATGTGATGACGAACTTCGACACAGGCTGCGGGGGTGGGGGGGAGAGAGGCTGGGGCTGATGCAAATGCATATGTAAATGAATCCATTCCGATTGGACATATGTGAGCATTGGGCATTGTGACATCACACGATGGAACGTTCACCAACATTCTATGGGTGAGAAGCTGTTTTTTATTTATTTTGGGGGGGGGGAGGGGGAGAAGGATTTTATTAAAAATGTGTACATAAACACGTCACAATTTAATCAGGAGTGGATACTTGGAATGAAAAGGTGGGTGGGTGGGTGGGTGGATGGATGGATGGATGGATGGATGGATAGATGGATGGATGGATGGATGGATGGATAGATAGATAGATAGATAGTGTGGTTCACTTACCAAATTAAAATAAGAAAAAACATTACAATGATTAGTTATCTGGAGATAATTCAATATTCATACAAACATACCATCTAGTTCTATGTAACGCAATCTTCCCATATCTAGCTCAGCATTTATTTAATTGGTGTCATGGCTCAAATAAACGGTCCATTTTTCCCAGGTCTTCTCAAATGAATTCCCCTTGACTCTCAAGGAATATGTCAATTTCTCCATATTAAAGATCTCGCACAATTTCTAGTCACTGGTTCCTATTTTGGACTTTTTTCTGCCTGGTAATGGCCTCCTTACTTGCTGCAAGCAAAACTTTAATCAAATATGTATCTTCTATTTTTACAATATCTTTAATGTGCCCCAGATACATCACAGGGCAGGTATTTGGGATTTTGTAACCCAAGATATTTTTTACAGCTGCATTAACATTTTCCCAGTATGGCCTTATCTTTACACAGTTCCAGTAAATATGCGAGTGGTCTGCCTCCGTACTCCCACACAGCCTCCAACAGTCTAGTTGCACAGCTAGTTGTCTGCTTTTTATTTTGGGTGTTATAAAAAAAGCAAGATAAATTCTTCCAGCACAATTAAATTCTTAATCATTGTAAAACGATATATTGTCAAAATAGGAACAGTAAATCTCCAATTATAACTTAATCCACTATCAATAGCTCCCAGTCACTGCATCACCCTCATAAGCCTCCAGAATTCTGGAAGCGTCTTGAGGATTGTTAAAAAATCAAATGTTACCATTAAAGAGTCGTATACGCCGTCTAGCTGGATAAAGTAAGGCTGGGCGCAACTTTTTCTTAAAAAACTCAGACGATAGATAGATAGATAGATAGATAGATAGATAGATAGATAGATAGATAGATAGATAGATAGACAGACAGACAGACAGACAGACAGACAGACAGACAGACAGACAGACAGACAGACAGACAGACACACAGATAGATAGATAGATATAGATAGATAGATAGATAGAGAGATAGATAGATAGATAGATAGATAGATAGATAGATAGATAGACAGACAGACAGACAGACAGACAGACAGACAGACAGACAGACAGACAGACAGATAGATTAGATAGATAGATAGATAGATAGATAGATAGATAGATAGATAGATAGATAGAGAGATAGATAGATAGATAGATAGATAGATAGATAGATAGATAGATAGATAGATAGATAGATAGATAGATAGATAGATTAACTAAGATAGGTTAAGGGGGGACTTGATAGAGGTTTTTAAAATGATGAGAGGGATAGACAGAGTTGACGTGGAAAAGCTTTTCCCACTTTCAAACAAGGGGACATGACTTGAGAATGAAGGGACTGAAGTTTAGGGGTAACATGAGGGGGAACTTCTTTACTCAGAGAGTGGTAGCTGTGTGGAATGAGCTTCCAGTGAAGGTGGTGGAGGCTGGTTCGTTTTTATCATTTAAAAATAAATTGGATAGTTATATGGATGGGAAGGGAATGGAGGGTTATGGTCTGAGCGCAGGTAGATGGGACTAGGGGAGATTATGTGTTCGGCACGGACTAGAAGGGTCGAGATGGCCTGTTTCCGTGCTGTAATTGTTATATGGTTATTATATGGTTATTACATTATGGAAAGATGTTCTTAATTCTAAAAGTTCATGACTGTAATCAGGAACAAACCGAAACTTGCATCCTTCATTTTCAAGCACGCCCAACTTTTTGCTGCCTGGAGAACATTCTCCTTCATCTGCAAGAAGTGAAACCGAACAATCAAATGTCTCGGTTTATCTTGGGAACCAGATTTCTTCCCGATCCTGTGTGCGTTATCCAACATTGGAAGATTTTCATAGTGCTCGATGTTGAAAGTCTCCTTGATCATTTCAGAAGCATATTTTAGAACATTATCTCCTTCTTGACCTTCCTGAAAACCAACAACTTGTAAATTCAGTCGACGGCTTCTGTTTTCCAGATCCATATACTTAATCTTGCATTGCTGGAGTATTTTCAATCATTCTCCGTTCCAGTTTTTCAATCTTCAAATCGCTCTCCTGGCCCAGGGTTCGCAAGTTATCAATTTGTTCCTTCTGTTCACGAGATTCATCTTGTAACATAATAGTGAATTTTTCCTGGTGCGGGAGCGAAGACGGGCACAGGTGTTTCCTCTCCGGAAATCGGTGTGCCGTTGCTGCTGCTGCCGGCTGCCCGCACTCCGCGGTTCTCCCCCGCCAGCATTCCGCAGCCTTCATGGACCCGGTCCATGTCTCCACCTAAAAGGTAAGTGGAAGGAACGCAGAGTCTCTTACCTGCTGTTCCCGACTTTCAAATTCTCCCGCTGGTGAACGTCGTTCCCCCTGTGTGTCAGGTTTGAGCCGCTCGGACCGACCCCGGTGTTCACGGCACTGGTCCCTCGCGGACGTTCCGCAGTCGGTAAAACCCGGCTGTTCCCTCAGCCCTGGCCGCTCCCGGCTGCTCGTAGGGACCCCTCGGACCAACCCCGGTACTTACCGTCTGAAGAAGGGTTTAGGCCCGAAACGTCCCAGATTCAGATTCAAGTTTAATTGTCATTGTCAGTGTACAGTACAGAGACAACGAAATGCATTTAGCATCTCCCTTGAAGAGCGACATAGCAAACGATTTGAATTAAAAAAAATAATAAGTGTCCGTGGGGGGGGGGGGTGATTGGCAGTCACCGAGGTACGTTGTTTAGTAGAGTGACAGCCGCCGGAAAGAAGCTGCTGTTCTTCGACCTGCTGGTTCGGCAACGGAGAGACCTGTAGCGCTTCCCGGATGGTAGGAGGGTAAACAGTCCATGGTTGGGGTGAGAGCAGTCCTTGGCGATGCTGAGCGCCCTCCGCAGACAGCGCTTGCTTTGGACAGACTCAATGGAGGGGAGCGTGGAACCGGTGATGCGTTGGGCAATTTTCACCACCCTCTGCAATGCCTTCCGGTCGGAGACAGAGCAGTTGCCATACCATACTGTGATGCAGTTGGTAAGGATGCTCTCGATGGTGCAGCGGTAGAAGTTCACCAGGATCTGAGGAGACAGATGGACCTGCTTCAGTCTCCTCAGGAAGAAGAGACGCTGATGAGCCTTCTTGATCAGAGTCCTTTGCTCCATTGGTGCCGCTGCACCCGCTGAGCTTCTCCTGTGTACCCCCGGTACTTACAGCACTGCTCCCTCGTTGCTCTCTGTCCTGCAGCCTCGGCGCTGGCCGCTAGCGACTGCTCCAAGCCAGACTCGCTTGAGACTGGCATACGGGACGTCTTTGTTTCGCTTCCCGCCCGGCCGAGAAGTGAATTTTTCCTGGTGCGGGAGCGAAGTCGGGCACAGGTGTTTCTTCTCCGGGAAACTGGTGCCGTTGCTGCTGCTGCCGGCTGCCCGCACTCCGCGGTTCTCCCCCGCCAGCTTTCCGCAGCCTTCATGGATCAGGTCCATGTCTCCACCTAAAAGGTAAGTGGAAAGGAACGCAGAGTCTCTTACCTGCTGTTCCCGACTTTCCAATTCTCCCGCTGGGGAACGTCGTTCCCCCTGTGTGACTCGTTGCAATGTGTGTAGCGATATGACACGCATGCGTTGGAAGTGGGTTCTTCACGTAGTCACTCACGTGACTCCGAAGTAAAATCAGCTTGTCTTGAACTTCCCTCAATTTACTTGAAATTCCTTTCACCATTTCTTCCAAACTGCAGAATCTCGTTTTCATTTTATTTTTCAGTTCATCGTTCATTTTCAACATTGCTTCCAAGATACACGAGTCAGAAGCCGTGCCTTTCCCACGCTCCTTCCTTGGAGATGCTCCTTTCCCAATTGTGGAACCTAAAAAGTTTCAGAAGCGATACATCTGGCTGTAAAATCTTTAAATCGCCCATGGTTCTCATGGATTTTTACATGCAAAAAGAAAACGCTTCTAAAGCAAAATTTATCATTAAAAAAATCTCGAGACTTACGAGTGGTCAAGTCAAGTCAAGTCAAGTCAAGTCAAGTCAAGTTAAGTTTATTTGTCACATACGCATACTAGGTATGTTACAAAACGTACCTGAATCGTGGCTGAGCATCTGCCCCTCCCCTTGTGTGTGATTTTGGAGCTGTTTGGAGGGGGCGGGTTTAAAACCCGATTTTTACTAGGCTGTTCCAATCGCAGATGTTCAGCCTAGTAAATCATTAACGGAGAATCGCTGCAAGACCCGGTCCCAAAAGCTATTATTAGTTTTATAGGCCTCGAAGAGTAGATATAATAAATTTAAAAGCTCTCGTTCAGTTCGCAAGCTCTGGCAGCCCCAGGGTTTTATAAAGCAAACAATTAAAGGTATGTACCTTATTTTTACATTAAATGGGGCATGTATATAATCCTGTAATAATAATTTTCTATAGCGAGTAGCTCATTTTGGGCTTTTTATATCCCCCAGTATTTTTCTCGGCATTTGAGGGCACTAATCCAGCGCGCTGTCAACATTCTAAACCTGCGCGTTCCACATGAACCCACTAGAAAACCGATTTAAATGGGCATTTATTTACAGCAATTGAACACTAAATTCCTTCCATTTGGCCTATAAATTAATGTAAATTAGATATAAAAATCATGTTATATTGTGAATTATTTGTGAATAATCTTTGGACACTTAGGCTATTTAAAAATGTTAATCTTTCCTTAAGAAATGTGCTTTTGACTATCTAAGATCACAGCTTTTTTGTAATGCCCATTGAAAATCAATAGGGAACAAGATGCTAATTTCCGAGTATGAAAATGGTCATAACTTTTTTAATACTTGAGATATAAAGGTGAATTTGGTGTCAAATTAAACTTATTGTTATGCTTTATCTGATGGGATAAATTGCAGACTTGATTTTTTAAATCTCAAAATTTTGTAACATAGCTACACATACGAGATGTGCAGTGAAATGAAAGTGGCAATGCTCGCGGATTTTTTGTGCAAAAGACAAACAACAAAACAACCAAACAAATTATAAACACAATCATAACACACATATTCTTTTACATAATAAATAATAGAAGGAAAAACGAGGGAAAAGTAAGTTTTCCATCATTATGCTATTGAGGTAAATACTTTGGCAAATAATAAAATGTTCTGACAGCTTACACATCCACTCCCCTTCAGAGATATTGTCAATTTGCTGAGGTTGATTATGTCCAATTAACCAATGAGGATGCTGTTCATAGACTACAGTTCAGCCTTCAACACGATAGTCCCCAACAGATTGGCCGGGAAGCTAATGGAATTGGGGCTCAACACCTCCCTGTGTGCCTGGGTCCTGGACTTTCTCACCGCCAGGCCCCAGGTAGTCAAGATGGGAGGGAATACATCGGAGTCCCTCACCCTGAGCACAGGATCGCCCCAGGGTTGCGTCCTCAGCCCCCTATTGTACTCCCTGTACACACATGACTGTGTGGCTAGGTTCAGCTCCAATTCAATAATTAAGTTTGCTGATGACACTGTGGTGGTGGGCCTGATCTCAGACAACGACGAGAAGGCCTACCGGGAGGAGGTGGCTGGTCTAGCACTCTGGTGCCAGGATAACAGCCTCCTCTTGAACATCAAAAAAACGAAGGAGCTGATCATGGACTTTAGGAGGGCACATCATCCGAGGACGTACACTCCATTGAGGATAAATGGGGATCCCGTGGATAGGGTGAACTGTTTTAAATATCTGGGAGTCCACATCTCCGAGGATATGACATGGGCATCACACGCCTCAGCACTCGTGAGTAAGGCAAGGCAGCGCATTTACCACCTCAGGCAATTGAGGAAATTCAGAGTGTCTCCGAGGATCCTCCAGTGCTTCTACACAGCGGCGGTGGAAAGCATCTTGTCCAGGAACATTACCATCTGGTTTGGGAATTGCTCTGCCAAGGACAAGAAGGCTCTGCAGAGAGTAGTGCGTTCGGCCGAACGCACTATGGGAACTTCACTCACTCCCCTGCAGGAACTATACAACATGAGGTGCAACTCCAGAGCAAATAAAATCATGGGAGACCCCTTCCACCCCCCCTGCAACGGACTGTTCCAGCTGCTACGGTCAGGCAAACGCCTCCGTTGCCATGCGGTGAGAACGGAGAGGTTGAGAAGGAGTTTCTTCCCAGAGGCAATTCGGACTGTAAACGCCTATCTCACCAGGGACTAACTCTACTGAACGTTTTTCCTTCCATTATTTATTATGTAAAAGAATATGTGTGTTATGATTGTGTTTATAGTTTGTTTGGTTGTTTTGTTGTTTGTCTTTTGCACAAAAGTCCGCGAGCATTGCCACTTTCATTTCACTGCACATCTCGTATGTGTATGTGACAAATAAACTTGACTTGACTTGACTTGACTTGACTTAACAGCTAACAATGATGCCATTCCTTGGCTTGCATCTGAGTAAAATGTAATTCAAAACCCACGTATGGTTTGCGATTTTTTTTAATGATAAATTTAGCTTCAGAGGCGTTTTCCTTTTGCATGTAAAAACCCACTTGAGAACCATGGGCGATTTTAAAATTTTACAGCCAGATTTATCACTTCTGAAACTTTTTAGATACCAAAGGAATCAAGGTAAAAGAGAAACATGTTCAGCAAAACACTTGCCGTTTATTTCTTTTTGGGAGCTTTTCTTTTTAGAAACATAGAAATTAGGTGCAGGAGTAGACCATTCGGCTCTTCGAGCCTGCACCGCCATTCAATATGATCATGGCTGATCATCCAACTCAGTATCCCGTACCTGCCTTCTCTCCATACCCCCTCCCCCTGATCCCCTTGGCCACAAGGGCCACATCTAACTACCTCTTAAATATAGCCAATGAACTGGCCTCGACTACCCTCTGCGGCAGAGAGTTCCAGAGATTCACCACTCTCTGTGTGAAAAAAGTTCTACTCATCTCGGTTTTAAAGGATTTCCCCCTTATCCTTAAGGTGTGACCCCTTGTCCTGGACTTCCCCAACATCGGGAACAATCTTCCTGCATCTAGCTTGTCCAACCCCTTAAGAATTTTGTAAGTTTCTATAAGATCCCTCTCAATCTCCTAAATTCTAGAGAGTATAAACCAAGTCTATCCAGTCGTTCTTCATAAGACAGTCCTGACATCCCAGGAATCAGTCTGGTGAACCTTCTCTGCACTCCCTCTATGGCAATAATGTCCTTCCTCAGACTTGGAGACCAAAACTGCACGCAATACTCCAGGTGTAGTCTCACCAAGACCCTGTACAACTGCAGTAGAACCTCCCTGCTCCTATACTCAAATCCTCTTGCTATGAAAGCCAACATACCATCCGCTTTCTTTACTGCCTCCTGCACCTGCATGCCTACCTTCAATGACTGGTGTAGCATGACACCCAGGTCTCGCTGCATCTCCCCCTTTCCCAATCGGCCACCATTCAGATAATAGTCTGCTTTCCCGTTTTTGCCACCAAAATGGATAACCTCACATTTATCCACATTATACTGCATCTGCCAAACATTTGCCCACTCACCCAGCCTATCCAAGTCACCTTGAAGTCTCCTAGCATCCTCCTCACAGCTAACACTGCCCCCCAGCTTAGTGTCATCCGCAAACTTGGAGATATTGCTTGATTTTGGGAGGAGCCTACAATCTGGGCAAAATATATATATTTTTTTTTGGTGTTTCATAATTTTCTGGCAATTTCAGGCATTCAAAGTGAAACTTCGAAATAGGACACTTTGGGTCATCACACGTGATCAGTTTCCCGCTTCTCCCCTCCTGACATTAGCGCCATTTTCGTTCACGACATTCTCCACGACATTCTCTGACATATTTTTGGGAGGACTGGTAAAATGCTTGCCAACAAACTCCTAAATTGAAGAACTGAGTGGCAGCAGCTATAACATATGTCCATAAAGTATGATTACCCACGATACTCTCTATACGGGGACAAACGCCATCACTGGTCCGAACCACAGCGTCGCAAAACGGTCTCTCTGAAACAAAAAATTGGGCCTGGACCTGGTAGTCAGGGGCGGGAAACCCGGGGGGGGGGGGGGGGGGGGGCA